>NC_056746.1:313628867-313928867 GCF_019279795.1 Protopterus annectens | reverse complement strand
TTGCATACAGACAGCTATGTACACCTTAACTGTCTCTATCCACACCCATTAGACAGGATTACCCTCAACTAGCTGTTGGCATCCCATATGTGATATATCTGCATCTGTTGCATGTGATACACAGACTATATACACACATATATATATATATATATATATATATATATATATATATGGGCAACATATAGCAATACTTCAAGCATACACACACATAGACATGGGGAAGAGAGACAGACATAGTGATAGAGAGAGAGAGAGACACAGGGAGATACACACACAGAGTAAGCCATAGACAGGGGTACCTGAAAGGCATAGAGTGATGTCCTGCTATGGAGCTGCATACTAGTTGCAACCAGTCGCATGTGCCAGCATGAAGGTGAGATACATTGTGTAATAGTACTGAGGTAGGGGGTTGTAATATTACATCACCCAGCTTTGTGTACGTGTGTGTTTGTAGGTTAAAGTATTATGAAGCCTATCCCCCTCAATATACATCCAAAGACCCTACTGCACATGAGCTGCTGATGTCATTCACCTTAGAAGTACCTTTGGACAGTCCTCAGCCCGATAAGCTCTGTGAAGTGTACAATAACTGCGTAACACTGTAGTACAAATAACTAGATAGGTAGGAGTTCTAAACTCGATACCGGCAACTGTGATACTGTGTGTGTGAGAACCATATCCTGTGTGTGTTGGGTGAGAACCATATCCTCTGGAGGGGTGGGTTATACCATTTTGAGGTGTGTTCCACCCAGTTCACTTCCCATTGCCCTACTTTACAAGGGCTGCTGATGTAATTCACCTTAAAAGTACCTTCTGACAGCCCTCTGCCGTATAAGCTCCGTGGCATGTGCTATAGTTACATAACAGTATAGTACAAATAACTAGATAGGCAGGAGTTCAAATCTGAGTTCTGGCAAATATGTGTGTTTGTATAAGCATATGTAGAAGTGTTTGTAAGAGTGTATGTGTGTGGTTTAAAGTATTTTGGGCCTTTCACACCCAGTACACTTCTCTTTGCCCTACTTTACAAGGCCCGCTGATGTTATTCACCTTAGAAGTACCTATATACACTCTTCAGCCCTAAAAGCTCTGTGGCATGTGCAATAACTGCATAATACTATAATACAAACAATTAGATAGGTAGGGGTTCTAATCTCAATACTGACAACTATGTTACTGTGTATGAAGCATATCCTCTGCGGCTGTTGTGTGTGTTGGTTATACCATTTTAAGGAGTGCTGACCCCCCCCCATGGCATTACTTTAAAGAGCCAGTGAATGGCACCTGCTTTGCATCCACCAAGTTAAACTATACAGCCCATACCAGTCATCTGTACAGATGTATATGGAATATCCAGATGTTTGCAACCTAAATGTTGTCTGTGTCCCCTAACAATGGGCATTTATGAGGAATCATTGCCAAATATGTCACAGTTACCATAGTGACAGACATGTCAGAATCAGACTTTGTACCTGTCTGAAACATCATGCTGATACAATGTCTGTTACTCTAGCAATTGTCCGGGTTTGTAAGAGCAATATATGTGATGAGTCACTATTTTGGGTGGTTTATCACACCATCCATGAAGGCATCCCCAAGATTAATTGTTGTAAGAGGTAGTAAGTTATGTCCCAGGCATATAATCTCTGTGGTGCATGTAACTATAGCACATACAAATGGATACGCAGGGTTACTAATCTGTCTATTGGCAACAGTGTATGTGTTTCTGTATGCATATCCCCTGTGGCTGTCTTTACTGTGTGTATGCGGTGATTATACCATTTTGTGTGCCTTGTCCACACTGTTAAGTCCCCCATTGCCAACCTAGTTTTAGCCCCTATAGATGTCATCCACCTTACAGGCACAGTTACACAGTTTCTAACACAAAGGTACTGTGGTGCATGCAAAACCCATATTACTGTGTATTCTACATAAATAGTTAAGTCATCTAATATGAGAAGTGTCAACTCTGTGTGCATGTGTGTCTCAATGCATGTCCCCATGCAGCAGTGTGTGTGTTTCAGATGGCTCTACCATGTTAAGGGCCCCTGAACCCACCATTGGCAATCCTAACAGACCCTGCAATTGTCACCCACTTGATCAGTAGTGGCAGACACTGTAACACTACATTACCACTGTGGTGTTTGCGTTATGTATCTAGCACAATTGTTTGTAAAACTGGGCAAGTAGAGGTTGTGCTCAGCCCTTCAACAGCCACCCCATGTACAAGACTATGACTCCATGTGCACTACCAGCACAACAGGCCAGACATGCATATGAGAAAGCAGACACACATGCTGGTGATTGTCAGGTTAGGCTAACACAGGCTGACATGTGCCAGGAATACACTCCCCAAACCTGTCAAACACAATATCATGCATACCCTCATCAACTGCATCAAGGTTGAGTGGATGGGAAATAAATAGCATGGGCAACAGGTGCTGATAGGTGAATCTGTTGGGGTTAAAGTAATTGCTATTCTTGTGAGGGACCTAGTGCCAGTGCTCAAGTAACCTCTTCTGTATGTATGAGGCTGTGGTACTACAGAACACCCAGGTGATATGTATGAAGGCTAGCTGGAAGTGTCAAGGGGTATGTATGCAAGGTAACACTGTCTGCCCCCATTGTCCCTCACACACTGTTGCATGCATACACACCTGTTAAACGTACATATACAGCTGTACCTTGGCTATTAAAAGGTCACTGTGTTTCCACTCCACCAGACTCATCGTTGGTAATGTCAGCAGGCCCACAATCTGCAGACACACAAACATCTGGAACACAAACAGAATACAGTATATGAGACAACAATCAGCCAGCAGTACTAACAGCAATAATGCATCATGGCTAAAAAGGTACATACACTTCCATGTGTACCCATAACAATTGCCAGCAGACAGCACCTTACACAGAATTACATTACTACACTGTACTATATTCACCCTGTGCATAAGACCCATATTAGCATGTCCCTGCATAAATGGCATGGATAACAGGGATGTGGAACAGGTATTATCATGTATACAGGGTGTGGTGTGGGTTTGCCAGAGGCCTAGGCTGGGCCATAGGGTTGACATCATGTGTGTGTGTGTTTGAAGGGGTGCTGTCTAACTGGAATGTGCAAAGGTGCTGTGTGTGTCTAGTGGTGACCTGCCTGTGATAGAGATGTGTGAGTGTTTGGATGCACAAAATCAAGCCATGTGGTTTCCCTACACAGGGGTTTGTTGGACAGCCCTGGACTGTTCATGGCAGAATGTACAGTTCACTGTTTCCAGCCATATACACAGGAAATGGTTCTGCCAGGAGTCTCACTGGCACCACCAGGTCCAAGGCCATATGCAGTACTACTCCCCGGTGGTGACTGCTGTCTGCTGGATTTGTGTCCCTGATGGGACTGGCCAGGACCATGTGACCATGGCCTGCTCCATTATGGTTTGGACAGCACCCTCCCTTTGGTAGTGCTGGTTGTACTGCCACTATGGGAATGTGAATGTGTATGGCCCTGTGGACTCTCACCCGATCTTGTTGTTGACCTACGTCCATGTGGCCAATGCTCTACTCCCACCACATGTTCCAATACAGACATTGCATGGTCAAGCAAAGACAATATCTCACACCACTGTCTATCCACAACATCAGCATAATAACGTATGGCATCACCAAGGTCATGGAGGTCATCATACATGGCAGGAATTGTTGCATTCATGACCCTGAGCATCTGTCTGGTGTTGTGTTCAGAACATGTCTGTGCCTCCATGATGGATCAAAACATGCTTCTGGTGACACCTGCTGTGACACATGCGACAGAGGCTTGACGGGCAGCAGTCCTCCTTTGAGCACCCCTCTCCATCTGTCTGTGTGGGGCCTCACCTGCTCTCTGGCTATGGCTGGTTTCTACACTCATACTTGTCATAGTCACCACACTAACCTGTTCCATGCCACCACTCTCCAACTGTCCATTATCTGTGGCTGCTGGGGACTGAGCATGTGTGGGCATACTGATTGCGTGCGGGGACATTGTGAGTGAAACCTTTGAAAGCTTTATAGGTTCATAGATGGCACAGATTCAGCCCCTGATAACCCCACCTGTGCCTCACTATGACCACCATCATCATTAGAGTCCGCAGAAACACTGACATCAGGTTGTGAGCGGGAGGGACACTGGCCCCCATGTTCACCTGTGAGGGAAGGACAACATATGCCAATTAATACCTGCACTATAAGGTTTGCTCACACACACACACACACACACACACACACACACACACACACACACACACACACACACACACACACACGTGCACACACATGCACACACAGACACAGACACATACAGGTGAGGTGGCACAAAGGTATTATACAGACCACACAATATCTGAATGATGACATTTTTTTTATTATTATTTATTTATTTTTATTTAACATTTGTTGACCGGGAATGTCCGACTAGGTTCCACAGAGCCTGTTTTCAGCGGAGGCCCGGGGAGAAACGCTCCAGATGCATGTCTTTGGAATGTGGGAGGTAACCGGAGTACCCGGAGGAAACCCACGCGAACACAGGGAGAACATGCAAACTCCACACAGAAGGCACCCCAGCCGAGAATCGAACCGGAGAACCTCTTGCTGTGAGGCGACAACATTAACCGCTGCACCACTGTGCATGCATGACACATAATCAGACCACAACATACACACTGTGGACAGACCCTCAACAACATGCAGTGCAGCTATGTCCACTTAGTGTCGCTACTAATATACACCTCTGAGATATGAGGAGTGGTAGTAGGTGATGGACTTTCACCTAACAAACACTGCAGCTGTGTATACATTATTGATGTACACCTGTATAACACAGTGGCAACACCTACAGAAATGTTACAGCTCCTGCAAATAGGCTCCTGTGATGATCACTGTGATGTACTGCAGTTAACCCCTCCACATGTGAACATGCAAATTTTGCAATATAGCTAACAGTAACAGTTGTGTGCATGGCAAAATGCATGCCCTTAACATGCCTAGGATATTGGTGAGTCACAAGACATTTCCTTTTTTGTGAAAATCTTTTATTACTTTTTGAGGAAAGATTCATTGGACATAACACTGATATTTGAATCATAACAATAAAAGCAGGATTACATTGATGAGATAAACATAACGGCAACACATTAAAGTATTACAGTAAATGTTTTGCAATATGGTAACTATATTGAGCAATATAATAATTTAAGCTCATTGCTTGAATTACTTATTGTCTGTTTAGCATGTTATGTTACCTAGTCAAGGAAAGTACATGATATTTTAAACATTAGCTACTGAACCATATGTACACTATTTTTCTTTACTGTAAATGTCTGCATGGAAATAGCGTATACATGGAGAGGTTTTAAACAGTGCTGTAGCCCAATATTACATTTAAATTACTTACGGTATTTTGGATTTCATCTGTAAAATCATATGTGCGCTACTGTAGTACAGTTGACTGCACGTAATTTAGCACCACACAAGTAGGGGATCAAACAGTCCTTTTATACATTTCTGCCTGTTTTAACCTGGAATGCCTTAAAAGTGCTTACTTAGCGATAATAACTCTGCTACAACTAGTGAGTTCCACATTATTTGCCCACATAAACTATTTAGCCTTATGTGCGCTATTTCTGTTTTTCTTCACTGTAAATGTCTGCATGGCTATAGTGCTACACTTGGAGAGGCTTTATTAGTACTTTAGCCCAATATTATACGTAAAAAAGTATATGATAATCTGGACTACAGCTGTAAAACTATATGTGCGCTAGTGTACTACAGTTTATGACTGCATGGAGTTTAGCGCTACACACGAAGGGGATTGAATAGTTTTTGTTATACACATTTCAGCCTGTTTAATCTGTAACACCTTAAAAAGTGCTTACTTACTGAAGTTTCACTCTGCTACATCTACTGAGTTCCTCATTATTTTGCCCAAATCAACTAGAGTGGAACTCTATTTACATTGCCCTGCTCACTTGGAATGATAAATTAAACTACTTATATTAGTAATATTTAGAGGTGTTTAAGTTCTTAATCTTTCCATAACTGGTCTGTTACATGTTTATTATAGCACCATATTAGTCTTTTCTACCCACAAATCTGTAAGTAGTCATTTTAAGAAGTAGTCTCTCTTACTGCTATTCCTGTACTAATAGCCTCACTTTTGTTATTTTTTTGTTCCTGTCTTCTCTGCATATACCAGCTTTGTGTTCCTTTATGTCCCTGCACTTATCTATCTGAAGTGCCCTGCGTGGATGAAACAGAACCACAGTCCTGAATTCCACCATAGCCTATCTGCTCTCTGAGAGACAATTTTTTTCCCCTGAAAGAACTTCCATGAAAGTATGTCCTGTAATGCTGTTTTTGCTTAATATTACTACATACCTCTGTTAGGATAAGCAACCCTTCCCACCAGGTTAGCCAGCAGCCACATCCCCTGTTTTCCTAGCATTAACTTAACCCTAGCTCCTTCAGCCTCAAGGTTGCCCTAGCTCCTTGTCCTCCCCCCACTAATTACCTTACCAGGATCTCTCCAGTCACTAACCTGGCCTGTTATACCCCCCTCTGGGATCATTCTTTTGCATCTCTCCTCCTGCCATTAGTGTGTGGCCACTAGGTGGCGCCTTACTCTTAGCCTTCTGGCCCCTTTCTTTCTTTTCCCTCTTATTACCTGCTTTTGCTGTTATGAGTGTCTAGCCTTATTTCTGCTTACCATTTGCTCTCCTCAAGTACTGTCCCCCAAGATTCTATCTCACTCTGCACTCCTTGGACACCCAAAGTCCATCCCTGAAAGCCTCTAAACTTTATCCCACATCCCTACTTACTTACTTTCTAATTTCTCACTCTTACTGATTGTTTTCCTTGTCTTCTCTTCCACTACCTGGCTCTACCTGCTCTGTTCACCCTACGAGCTCACTCCGCTCCCCTACCCTACACCCAAATCCAACCCCCAGTGCTCATACACTTATATACCACAGGCCACTCCTCTTCCCCTAATTATCTAATTACCTCATTATATACCACAGAACAGTAGAAACATACTCACCCATACCCTCACTGCTCTCCACATTACTAGCCCTGCTATACTATCTCTCTACTAACTAGCTCTTTATCTCAACCATTTTCACTCACCTCTCTCTTTCCTCCTTCCTACCATGCCCTCATTGCATCAGCCTAAACCTACAAACATGTTCCTCTTTCTTGCTACAACACACCTACTACTCATACTTTATATGCTTACTGTATATGAAAACCTACACCTCACTCCATCCCTCTCTCCACTAAGACAAACATCATCTTTCACCCAATCTACTTCCCACAACCATGCTAATATCACCATTAAATCAACCTACCTCTCCCCAAAGTATCACAGGCTAGCCCATATTACTCCCCAGCAAGCCAGAAAATCACAATATATTCTCTACAAACTCCTTAAGCTCTCACTTATTTTTCAACAACACCCTTTACTTCACAGTGATATTCATCCCAGTCCTGGACCTAATAATAGCACCCTTCTAAATTCCCTCCAACCCCATCCAACCATCCCAATTACCCTCACTAAAACTGCAAACCCATTACTTATAGCACATCTTAACATACAAAGCTTAAATAACAAAATCAGCCAACTCCATGCACTATTTGACACACATTCCTTTGACGTTCTGTGTTTAACAGAAACCTGGCTCAAACCAGGAATGAGGGACAATGAAGTTATAATATCAGAAGATTAGACTGTATAACTAAAAAGGGTGAAGGGGTAGCAATACCATATAAATCTGAGCTAAACCTGTCTGTAGTAGACCTACAAATACCCTTAGACAATAATGCAGAACTCCTTTGCACTAAACTTCAGGTTAATACCACCACATCTGTTTACATAATCTGTTCTTACCTACCCCCAGGCAATAACATCAACTCCCTTGAAAATATCCTCTGCTGGCTCTCTTCTTCCCTCCCACAAGAAACCGTAGTACTTGGTGACTTCAATATAGACTGGAATTGCTGTACCTCTAACAAACCATCAGCCCATATAAGCCTGTATGGCTTTTCTCAAAGTATCACCACCCCTGCCAGAATCCATAAACCCAGTGGGAAAGAGAGTACCTTAGATTAGATCCTAGTGAAAAACCATTCCCTCACATATATAGCAGACACCCTTCCAGACGATATTAGCGACCACTTCCTAACCTATACAATTAGGCAAAAAACTTTTATCCCTAACCTAACAACCTTTAAAACTGCATGAAACAAAAAACACTTTAATTCTGAAAGTTTCCAAGCTGAGCTAGTAGACTGTGACTAGTCTCCCTTAAAACAACTCCCCCTTGAGGAAGCCGTATCCTATTTTAATTCCAAATTCTTACAAATACTAGAATACCATGCCCGTAGTCGGTCCATTAGAAACCAGAAGTAAAGCTGCTCCATGGCTAACTAAAGAGACAAGACACAGAATCCTATTAAGAAATAAGATCTGGTCTAAATGGAGAAACACTAAAAACCCAACTGATCACAAGAACTACAAACACTGTAGAAATGCCACAAAAAATTAAATCTCCTTGATAAAAAAAACTACTTCCTTAAACTCCAAGACAAGCATCAACAAATCCCACAAACCTTCTGATCAGCTATTAATAGACTTTTACACCCAGGCCACTCCAAGACACCTCAGGCCTCTCCTTAACTCATCCTAAGGAGATTGCTGACACCTTCAACACCTTCTTTACTGAAACTGTACAATCTCTTGCTAGTTCCTTACCCCGTCAGCTCTACCTTCACTTTCCCCATGACTAGCAAACCCCCCACCTTTCAACTAAATCTAGTGCCTACATCTCTCATCTTTACCCTACTGACTAAACTTAAACCATGTACCCCATCAGCAGATCACCTACCACCTGAATATCTGCAAATTGCATCTAAAGTACTCTCCTATCCTGTTTCTATACTAATCAACAGATCCATTACTGAAGGTTCTATTCCATCTCTCTGGAAAATCTCTCACATAATCCCACTTCATAAGGGTGGTAACTCCACTGAAATATCTAACTTTTGTCCCATAGCCCTACTCTCCCCTCTAGCCAAAATAATGGAAAAAATGTATCCACCTCCAACTACTTGAACACCTACTCCAAAATAACCTTTTATCAGATTGTCAACATGGTACTACTACAGCCCTACTGTCCTTCACTGACTGCATCAACATACATTGTAACAACAACAGGCTCTCCACAGCACTCTTTTTAGACCTATCAAAAGCCTTTGATATGGTAAACCATCAACTACTACTATGAGACATACTAAAACAACTCTCTCTCAACTCTCACGCTTTAAGATGGTTCAAGTCCTACCTATAAAACAGAAAGCAAGCTGTCCGCTGGGACAATAACTTTTCCACTCTTCTTCCTATTACTCTTGGGGTCCCACAAGGCTCCATATTCATCAATGATCTAAAGCTAAATATTCCTCAAGCCACCTGCATACACTATGCAGACGATTCCACACTAGTGTGTGCTGCCACCTCATCTGCTGAGCTCCAAAACATTACCCAGACAGTATTTAACTCAGTTGAAACATGGTTCTTGCAATGTTGCCTCCTACTTGATGCTAAAAAAACTAAATTACTGTTATTTACTCCCTCACTAAAGTCTCCCTCTATTGATCTCACTGTTAAATCTAGCAATGGTACTGTAATTGTACCTGACCTGACCACCAAACTTCTAGGAGTAACAATTGACCATCATCTTAGCTTTGACAATCACATTAACACCACTATTAAAACAGTTATTAGAAAACTTGGCTCACTCTATAGGATTAAATCCTTCCTTACCTCTAAAGCCAGAACCACCATCGCCCACATCCACCTTATTTCTACCCTCCTCTATGCTTCATCTATTTATACTAATCTTTCCAAATCTAACCTAAGCAAACTCACAACTTCCTATAATAACATTGCTAGATTTGCCACAGGTTCACCGTATAAAACACATCACTGTATAAATCTCAAACAGCTAGGTTGGCTAGAACTCCAAAACCAGCCTCTATTTCAACAAGTTATAATCTTCCATAAGATACTCTTTCATCCTAACAATACTCCTATTCTCAAAAGCCTAATCTCTTCCTACAGAAACCTCACTACCCTTTGCTCTGCAAATAAATTACAAGTACACATCCAGAAATCCTATAATAAAGCAGGGGACTACCTTTTCTCAAATTCCGTGGGTAAGTTTTGGAATAGACTCCCCACCAACCTACAACTTCTTCCATCATTACCACTTTTTAAGCACCAGCTAAAACTACTCCTTAAGGCACAATGGCTATGCCCTTGTACTAACCCTGATTAACACTAACTGTATAGCATACTTTGTTGCCTGTATCCACCTGTATGCTCAAGTCCACACAAGTATGGGCATGTAAATATGTGTGAGTTGTGCATTCATGTATTATGTGTGTGTAGGTGTGTAAGCCTACAGCAATATTTTATTCAGTCATTTTTTAGCTTGATGTGCATAGACTGTTTTTTCATGTTAATTCCTATTATGTTAGCCTAATGCATGATTGTACTACTGATATTAACATGTGCTATTTTATGTTTTACATTTACTTTTTTTAAATGTATACTAGTTTAATCTTGGAGCTTTTCTCCCCGGGCCTTTACTGAAAATGGACATGTATCCAGTTAGACTAGCCCGGTCAACAAATGTAAAAATAAAATAAAATAAAATACATTTACACACATGTCAAATGTTCATCGTTAAGTGAAGATACTAACATTAGATTACGATGAGATCAAAAAGGGATTTCCAGAATTCAGTAAAGTGGGTGTGGAATTTCTGAGTAAAGTTTAAATATCTATGGGCCACTAGGTGTTTGGTGGCAAGGTGTTTGAAACCCTCCCATGTGAGTGATGCTCTATCCCTCCAATGTAGTGTAATGTAATATCTGAGTAATGAAACTAGTGTTACTAATATATGTATTTGTAGTTTAGATAGACCAGTGGGGAGAATATGTAGGAGAGCTAGCTTCCAGGATAGAGTTGTTTTTTCGTAGCCCATCTTTTCAAGTTGGACTCTTAGTGAACACCAGAGCTTGTAGGTGCACTTGCAGTTCCAGAAGATGTGATTATCACAATAGGAGCAGAATGGTGAGGTGGAGGGGTATATTTTATTTAGAGTGGTTGGAGTAAGGTAAGCATTATGAAATATCATGATTTGTGTATAATTAAGTTTTTTAAAGGGAATGAGTTTTGAGGTTAGCTGGATGGCCTAGGATATTTGGTTGTTTGTGATTGAAAGGTCAAGTTCTTTCCAATATTTAGAAAAAATAACATATTTTTGAGTTTTGATTGAGAGAATAAATTTGTAAGAATTAGATAACATTTTTAGAAGGTTCCATATAGTTTAACAGGTTTTTAATGTCATTGTTTATGCCGGGGTTTTTTATAATACATCAGCTAAGGTCACAAATTTGCCTTAAAATGATTGTATAGCTTTTGGAGAGGTTTAATTGAGTTCTCATTTCAGTAATAGTGTTATTCTTGAAGGGAACTATATTTGAGATGCTTATCTCCTTAAGGAGGGGCTAATTGTTACTATAATGATAATAATAGATTAATCATGTTGTTACTCATTTTAAGATTAGGGTTAAGGTGGATTGGTTGTAGAGAAATGAATGCATTACATATGTTTAGCAATTTCAAAATCTTTTTTATGGTGGTGATTTTATGTTTTATAGTTGTGTGTATTTTAAGATGTTTTAAGTTTTCACTGTAAAGAAAAGTGAGGGCTCTGGGGATAAAGCAAGATGTTTTGATATAGTTGTATAAGAGTTTAACCCAAGTTGGAGCCCATTGATGTGATACTGGGGTAAAGTCAGATATTGTTATTAGTCTGTTACATTTTATGATATCATAATAGAGTTTAAAGTCAGGTAACCCTAAGCCCCCACAATGTTTAGGGTAGATCAGTTTGTTGTAACCAGTTCTGATTGATTTGGAAACCCAGATAAATTTAGAAATTGTAGACTGGAGGGTTTTAAAGAATTTTTGGTTGATAATAATATTGGTGGCATTAAAGATATATATATATATATATATATATATATATATATATATATATATATATATATAAATCTGGGTTAATATTGATTGTAGCTATTTTAGCAAGGAACAGGAGTTTAAGTTTTGCCCATCTGTTAAGGTCTTGTTGTATGTTTGACCAGAGTTTAGTAATATTATTTGTATACAAATGTTTAGGGTCTTGGTGAAAAGATATTCCTAGATATTGCAGAGATTGGTTAACTTTAATACCAAATGCTAAGGAGTAGGTGGTTAGTTGACAAAGGAAGTTAACAGGAAAGATGTTTGTTTTCTTTAAATTCAGTTTGTATTTTGAGAAAGATGAGAAGGTGTCTATTGTGAAAAGAGGTTTCTGAAGTTCTGAACTGGGTAGGGAGTAGTACAGATTTAGATCATCAGTGAAAGCTAATAGAGCAATTCTGGTGTTAACAATATTGGGAATATGGTGGAAAGTTTTCTGGGATACTAGAAGGAATAAAGGTTCAATGTATAGATTAAATAGATAGGGGAACATTGGACAACCTTGTCTGGCACCATTCTCAATGTCAATTCGCGAAGATAGATGTTTATTAATTTGTAGAAAAGTGTGGGCCTTGGAATAAAGTGCTTTGATAGCTTGTATATAATTACTGGGCATGTTAAAGATTGGTAAAATATTGAGCAAAAAGTCTACATTGAGTCTATCAAAGGCTTTAGAGGCATTGGTTGCTAAGGTGTAGATTGGAGTACAGGTATGGGCAGAAAGAGTGATCGTGGTGTCAAGTGTGAGGGTATGGCCAAAGGTTTTTCTATGTATTATAAAACCTGACTGTTCACAGGAAACAATGTTCTGGATAATTGGTTTAATTCTATTGGCTAATAGTGATGCAAAGATTTTCATATCACGGTTTATTAGGGTAATAGGTCTATAGTTCAATGGTTTTTGAGGTTGGAGTTTGATTGGGAGATGAGAATAATTTTGGAGGCATTTTGTAAATCACTTATACCATTGCTAGTAATGTAGTTAAATAGTTGAAGAAGAAAGGCAGATATTTTTTGAGGGAAGGCTTTGTAGAATTCGGCCATAAGGCCATCTGGGCCTGGTGCTTTGTTTGGTTTAAGTTTATTGATTGTCATGATCATTTATTTTTGGGAGATGGGGAAGATAATGTTTTTTGCTGATCTGGACTGATTTTAGGAATGTTTAGTTGGTTTAAGAAGCCATCTAAGTTGTGTTTGCTTTGAGAGAGTTTTGGTGAGCTACATGATTTCGTGTATATACTTTTGAAAATTTGTATGATATCTTGAGTAGTATGATAGAGTTTATCTTGGTAGAAGAGTTCTGTAATGTTTGGGGAGGGTTTGTTTTGGTGAACTAGTCTTGCCAGGAATTTAGATGGCATGTGGGACCGCTCAGAGTAATTTGCCAATGTTTTAATTTCTTGGTATGTTAGGTTTTCTGTGTTGAGATCATATAGCGTTTGTTGGAGTTGTGTTATCTGTGTTTCAGTTTCTTGGCTAAAGGTTGACTGGGGTATAGATTCAAGCTTGAGAATTTGATTTTTAAGGTTGGATTCTTCCTGGAGATTTTTTTTTTTTTAATATTACAAGGCTTTACTTATAAAGGTTCCTCTGATTATGGATTTAATAGAGGCCCAGTAAATGTCAAAAGGTAAGTGGTTTAAGATTAATTTGTCTAAAACCTGGTCCAGGATGGTATCTGTCTCCTGTAGTAATTATTTTTTCCTTAGTAAGTTAGTGTTAAGGACCCAGTTGTACCCTTGGTTAGTGTTAGCTTCGTTGTTATCCCAATCAATAGTTAGGTTAATTTTAGAGTGGTTGGATAAGTATCTGGGTTCAGTGTAGAAGGAACTTTTATATTTAGCAAATACATTGGAGATTAGGAAGAAATCCAGCCAGGACCAAGACTTATGACACTTAGAGTAGAAGGTATATTTATTTTTAAGAGAATTATTGGGTTGGAAGATATGGGGCTAGAATAGGTTAAAGTCATTTTTAAGTTCCTTGACGGCTAATAAGGTATGACTGTTGTGCTTATATTTAGAGTTTGATCTGTCAATATCAGGGTCTTGGACAGAGTTCCAGTCTCCTACTAGTATGTAGTAGTGATTGGGGAAAGTCAAGTAGTATTTTGTATATTGACATTATAAATTTGTGTTGATTTACACAATGCACATATAGGTTTAATATCAGGATAGGCTTATCTAAACAAGCGGGTTTAGTTGTTATATAGCACCACCTTCCATTCAGGTCCGTACCATGTTTTATAATTTCTCCCTGGAAATTTGTTTTAATAATGATTGCTCCTCCTGAGCTATTCAGGCATTTGCCACAGACTATGATACTCTTAATCCATTTTTTCTTCTGGGAGGGTTGAATTGCTCCGGTTGCATATGAGTTTCCTGTAGGAGGATTAGATTAGCTTTAGATTTAAATGCCAGATGTAAAAATAGTTTTCTTTTTTTTCAAGTTGAATCCCTTTAACATTCCATGAATCAAATGACCACATATTTGCATTTGTATCTTTGGATCACTCCGAGGGGAATGTGGTGAGTATAATTAGTACAATAGAGGGATAAGGAGTGAGATTGGCATATAGCTCTTCCTGGATCAAACATGTACCTATTCACTAAACTACTATGCCTGAAAGAGGGGGGTAATGGTCATTAAAGAACTAAAACAGAGGTTAAAGCAGAATTGATATAGTAGAATTCTTCTTACAAATGTTTCTTTAATAGCTTTTAGCCCCATATTAAAAACATATACTATACAGAGTACAAATAGCATGGCTTCCTAATGTATCAACTGCTAAGTTCCTGGCTCTCCATTATTCTTTTATGTGGGTGGGTAGATAAGAAGGCGTCATATAGTGTAGTCAAATAAAATATCTCCCAAACTGGGGTATATGATGGTAGGGTTCCGAGCGGTGGTGACAATGGTGTAAAGTTGTATATCCCTGGATAGTATATTGCCTAGTACGTCTTGGGGGGGCTACTAAGCAATGTTAGTAATTAGTGAAAATGTACTAGTCGTTCGGGTAATTGTCACAGGTGATAAAAATGTATAACATAATATGATAGACTTATTGGTGGTATTTCCAGGGGTATTTTTCATCTCTGATCAGAGATGTAAAGGGAATTAAACCAATCTAAATTTATTGGTTGTTAATATTATAACAAATGGAATTTTTAGATTATTAGCATTATGTTATTTATAAACTAATAATCATAATAACATATTGATAAATTTTTCCTCGAAGAGGTGGTCAAGCATAAAACAGTAAGCAAATCAGTGTAAATTATGCAATTATACAGACTGTAATACTTGTCAGACAGAGAAAACACTTTAAAGAACATCTTATTCCATTAACCATATTTAACTGCCAGCTAAGGCGAGAATATTTTCATAAAGAAACATTAAGTTAACATATTCTAGGTGAATATCCTAGATATGCTAATTTGATGGAGAGACAAGCATGGAAATAGTTATGTATGCAATTTCTTTTTGAGTTGTTTATGATACATTGCTATGTGAGAAGAAAGAAAAAAAACATACACAATTGTTTAATGGGGGTCCATTAGTTAGCTCAGGATAGTGTTCAAGGCTCTTATCAAGGTCTGAAGGTTCTTGTAGGAGTAGTCATAAAATAGCAAGTAAGTAAGGGCTCCAGCTGTATAAAATAATTGAAGAAGCATTTGTTATAAATTTCTGTATTTTACAGTGCTCAGTCAACAGCTAATATAATTATTCTATGAGTGATTTGGTGGATTGTCATGTCAGTGTAGATTTATAATAAAAGAACAGTTGTGTAGATCTACAGAAGGAAAGAAAAACAGTATTTGCATGGTAGGAACACTTGGAAAACTAATGCTACTGGGGAGAGACTTACTAAATAGTAATCACTTCCTGTCGATTTTCCAATTATCCTGTGCTTTTCAGTCCAAAAGCACTATATGTATTGTATTCCCGTTGCTTGCATGCAGTCTGTGCAGGTTTCTTTTAGTCTGCGATTATGGAGGTGCTGAGAAATGCAGTAGTCACACTTTAAGGGAGAAATGATTTCTGGGAAACCAAGGTCAGGGTTGAAGAAGAAAGTAGCTGGCTGTATGAGGTGGCTGGATCTCCTTATGTGTCTATAATGGAGCCAGTGAATCTCTTTCAGCCAAATAAATCCATGGATGGCTTCTTTTTGAGTTAAAGTCAGTTCAAATATGGTAAGAAGATTTAAAAAAAACAAAAAACAAAAAAAACAAGACATTTCCATACTCAAATAAAGAAAATAGTGGTTTCTTCTTAGCTTACCACACTTTAATAAAACAATAAAATCACCTCCAGTTAGTGTTTTCGTCTCAACTCTACAGAGATTTCTTCAGACTGAAGTTAACTTCTACAAAATTCCTTTTTTAAGGCTTCAATTGTCACATGGTTTAAACTCATCACATGATACATTCACTTTAAAATGTCACTTCCTCTTACTTCCAACTTCCAGAAAGCTAACTTTGTGAAAATACTACAAAAAGTTAAGAAAAACTTTTAAAAATACATTCAGGAAATACTTTATACATTTCCTAAAATACTTAATACATTTGAAAACATTTAAGAAACACACTTTCACCAACATAGCGGTAGCGTTGTTGCCTCACAACAAGAGGTTCTACTGTTCGATTCTCGGCTGGAGTGCCCTCTGTGTGGAGTCTGCATGTCCTCCCCGCGGTCGTGTGGTCTCTGAAAGAAATGCGTGAATAGGCGTGCCTTCGCTGAAGGTTGGGCGTCGGGCTGGCAACTCGGCACCATAAAAATCTACTGCCAATCATTAGCGGACCGGAGTTCTGCTGTGGCGACCCCTAACCGGGAAAAGCCGAAAAGACAAACAAACAAACAACTTTCACCAACATACTACTACACTATATGTTTTTTAAAAATATTACTAATGTTTCTTTTCTAATACATAACAAATCACTCCCTATCATTTAAACCTGGTGGGAAGCAGGTATTAAGTTTGACCTTCCATAAGTAGTCTAGCCAAACCAGCTCTTCTTCTATATTCATAACAGTAGTATCACTAGGAAGGGCCTCTACGACCAAGAATTTATACACTCTTTTTGCAATTTTATAACTTATAATGTTTGCTTAAAGCATTATTTTCATCCCCTCTCTGTATGGCATATTTGTTCTCATCAATCCTTTTATATAGCTCTCTAGTTAGTTCTGCCAATATAAAAGGATTTACAATCCAGGCAGGTTATTAAATGTACAACATAGGTTCATAGGTAGGTACTCGGCTATCAGCCCAAGGGCCTATGTAAGCCTAGCCAGCAAGGTTCCATAGCTTACACCACCTAAGAAAGTTATTTTCCTGTGCCACTGTCCAGCAGAGACAAAGACGTGATCCCCTGGGTGTATTTCTATTTCCCATCCACTCATCAAGATTTTTCTTGAAGAGTGCTAATGAAGAACTTTGCTTGACATAGATAGGTAGTCTATTCCAGAGTATGGGAAGTCTCTGGGGACAGGAATCTATCCCTCCAGCATGTTCTGTTTATTGTAGTGACAGGGTTTAGGTCCCTAGAGCATGTAGCTCAGAGGGATTGGGATTTCTTTAGGTGTAGCATGTCCAACAGCTCTGGGTTTGTCATAGCTTTATATGCTAGGCAGAGATCACCTCAGAGTAGGTGATATGCTACGGAGTAAAGCTGGAGTTTTTTGAGGCGGTCAGTGTAGGGCATTTGTTTGAGGCCAGTAATCCTCTTTGTGAGGTACTTCTGTGGCCTTTCCAGCTGCTGCAGATGTCTTGTGAGGTACACTCCAAAAAGGGCATTGTACACTACAATGGGTCTAATGAGTGATGAGTAGAGGGGAACAATGACCTCTTTTTTCCTGGATGAAAACCCTTTTATGATGAGGTGTGCCACGCAGAAGGACTTCCTGACTACTGTGGCCATATGACTATCAAAGGAGAGACTACTGTCTACCTGGGTCCCAAGGTCTGTTATCACGCATTCGGTGTTAAGTAGATTCCTGCCTATGTGATAGTTCATGGGTACAGAGATTTTACCAAAGGGGATGACACTGCACTTTTTGGCATTGAGCTTGAGGCCACAGCTCTGACACCAGGCATCTGTCTCAGTGAGGCCCTTCTGTAGGATGTCCACATCATTTGGGGACTTGACAATGGCTCCTAGTTTGCAGTCTTCTGCGAACTTCATTAGCCAGAGGCCTTCTGTGTTATCCTGTACTTCAGAGAAGTAGATACCAAACAGGAGAGGTCCCAGGATGGAACCCTGTGCACTCCACTTGTCACTGCTTTGAGGCCAGATTTGGAGTCTGCAACTTTTACAGTGTGTGGGTTCTGTCAGTGAGCCAGTTGGCAACCCATCTTGTGATGTAGGGATTTATACCTAGTTTAGTGAGCTTAGCTATAATTCCAGAATGGGGGATGGTGTCGAAAGCCTTGGTGAGGTCAAGATAGGCTGTGTGAACCACCTTACCCTCATCCACGCCTTTGGTGACTGCCGCAAAGAAGTCGATCAGGTTCAGGAAGCATGATCTGCCTTTCACGATCCCGAACTGGGTGGGATCCAGAGTTTGGAGGTTACCAATGTCTTTGTTTATGAGTTCCATGATGATACTTTCCATGGCCTTGCAGACCAGGCTCATCAGGCTAATAGGTCGATAGTTCCAGAGGTCAGTGGTGGCTCCCCCTTTGTGGAGTGGGATAACTGCTGCTGTGTGCCATTCAGTGGACACAAAGCCTGATGCAAGGCTATTATTGAACATGGTGCTTAAGTGGGGAGCCAGTTCATTCTGAAGTTTGTGTAAAACGCAGCCTGGGATGTTGTCCGGTCCCATGGATGCTGTTTTTGGCTTTAGAGAGTGCAGCTTTTACCTGCATAGTTGTGATTACAGGGACTCTGCATTCTTCCTGTATAGATATGGGCTCTTTAGGGGGTGAGAGGGGGGTAAAGTTAGCACTGAACCTATCTGCCAGGATGTTGGCAATATCAGTTGGTTCTGTAATTTTCATGCCTTTGTGCTGTAACTCAGAGCATATCTGGGTGTTGCCATCTAGACTCTTGATATAGCTATAGAATGCTTTGGGGTTGTCCTTGGATTTAGTGGTGATTTTGTTTTCATAGCTAGTTTTGGAGGATCTTATAAGGGATCTCAGCTTCTTACTGAGGCTGACCAGGGAGCTCCTCCACTCATTGGGATTTTACTCTCTTTTGCAACAGTTTCTTCCTTCTGTTGTACAGTTTGTTTATGGCACGGGACCACCAGATTGGCTTCCGTTTTTGGAGGATAGCGTCTTGGTTCTGTTTGGGATAGCACAATCCATGCACTCGTGTAAGTGCTTATAGAGTGCATTTGTGTAGGATTCAGCAGTTGTAACTGTATTGTCCATCTGCATGGGTGTCATGAAGTTCACCACTTCTGTCTTAAGAAGCATGAACATTTTTTGATTTACAATTAAAAACACCTGGAACTCTAACCACGTTCTTACCCACCTTTATTTCTGAGGAATCTGTGTATAGAAAGTTGCACATATTACAATTAAATCATCTTATCATCCCTCTCTTATTTGCTACTTTCTTTGGTTTACTTAGTTTAGCTTGAAAGAAGTTCTTATAACTTTTAGCCCTCTTCTGCACAAACTTTGGTTGTTCATCTTTTTTGTTAATTATTCACTATTTGTTTTAAGCACTCCCCAATTATGATTTATCACCCTTTTTATTGCTCCTGAATCTACATTACTTTGTATGGTCATTGCTGTTCTATACTTTTATTGTGTCATGCAAGATTCATTTTTTATTTTACTTTTTTTCTCATCTCTATTTGTGCATGTAATATTTTCATTACTTCTTTTTCTGGATATCCTCTAACTTCCATCTTACAACAAAAATCTTTCACCTCATTTAGAAAATCTTCATCAAAGAACAGCAACTTTCTATACACAGATTCCTCAGAAATAAAGGTGGGTAAGAATGTGCTTAGAGTTCCAGGTGTTTTTAATTGTAAATAAAAAAAATGTATATTTAATAACCTGCCTGGATTGTAAATCCTTTTATATTGGCAGAACAACTAGACAGCTATATACAAGGATTTATGAGCACAAATATGCTATACAGAGAGCGGGTGAAAAGAATGCTTTAAGCAAACATTATAAGTTAAAAAATTGCAAAAGAGAGTATAAATTATTGGTAGTAGAGGCCCTTACTAGTGATACTACTGTTATGAATATAGAAGAAGAGCTGGGTTGGCTAGAATACTTATGGCAGGTCAAACTTAATGCCTGCTTCCCAACAGGTTTAAATGACGGAGGAATTTGTTATGTATTTGAAAAGAAAGAGGCTCAAACATTAGTAATATTTTTTAAAAACATATAGTGTAGTAGTATGTTGGTGAAAGTGTGTTTCTTAAATGTTTTCAAATGTATTAAGTATTTTAGGAAATGTATAATGTATTTCTTGAGTGTATTTTTAAAAGTTTTTCTTAACTTTTTTGTAGTATTTTCACAAAGTTAGCTTTTTGGAAGTTGGAAGTGACATTTTAAAGTGAACGTATCATGTGATGAGTTTAAACCATGTGACAACTGAAGCCTTAAAAAAGGAATTTTGTAGAAGTTAACCTCAGTCTGAAGAAGTCTCTGCAGAGTTGAGATGAAAGCACTAACTGGAGGTGATTTTACTGCTTTATTAAAGTGTGGTAACCTAAGAAGACACCGCTATTTTCTTTATTTGTTTTTACAAGTTTATTGGTGAAAAGCTGCTTTTGGTGGACATTTCCATACTCACCGGCTTCAGGCTGCTGTTCCCCATCCAGACCATAGAGACGAGGTCTATATTACATGAGGTGATCAAACACCTAAACATCGATACGTAAATGTCGAACTCTGACAATCGGGAATGGCCATTTATGTGAATTTTTTCCCTGGGAAAAAAAATTACTTTGCCATCATTGCTAATTTTCCCTTTTCCCCAATATAGATCAATCTCAGAGTTGGTATATTTAGTTAGGGGGGTGTGGGGCGGAAAAGCCCCCCACCAAATTAGTGTTTAAAGGTTTGTTTTGTTTCCTACAGCCAAGTGAATTTCTTCCCAGGGGAAAAAGTTGTGTAAATGGCAGTTCGCACTTTTAGGGGTTCGACATTTACATGTCGACGTTTAGGTGTTTGATCACCTTAACGTTTGATCACATAATATAGACACGAGGGACCTATGTAGTTGTATTGTCAGCAGACTCACATGTGGCATTGGTACAGGATAAGTGATGCATATCTGCACATGTACCCTACAAGCTCTAATACTACACAATTTGCTGTCATTCACTATAGATGACAGTTTTTTTTTTTTTTAGTTATAGGAAGGGCAAAACTTTAGGCTCATACTTTAATCATTATAAACATGGGTTGGATAACCCCCCCTTCACCCAAACAGGCAACCTTAACAGGGGGATTTCTTCATGGGTGTTTTCCATGTGGACATTGCATCCACTGTGTCAGGATGAACAAAAGTAAACATTTCAGCAGCTGTAACACGGGCAGGGTTTTTGATATTAGATTCTTTGCAAATTGCACTACTGATTGGGTCATCTATCTAGCCACCTGCTCGTGTTTGGCTTTTTATGTGGGCCAGACATCAAGACCAGTTAAATATCACACTGGTGAACATTTGAGCAATATTAAACATAAAAATAAAATCACTAATGCCCTTTATATACATGCTATGATGCAGTCATCTTTTTTTTTTAGTTTTACTGTTTATGTGTATGAACCAGTGACCATTCCGCTAGTTTTTTGTTGTTTTCATGACCATTTGGTGGATGATCATCTTGTTCTCATGGTGTTATGATTTTTGTGGCATTTATGGATGATTTCCTGTTGGGGTTATATTTTCTGGTCTGGGCCTGCACTTGCCGTATGAAATCCTGAAACTGTACTGATTTGATAACTTCATACTCACTTAATGGAGGAGTTGCTGAACTTGGTATGTTTTAGGACTCAATATTGTCCCTTGTGTAATCTACTAGTTGACTGTATATCAACTGGCATCTTTGGAGGTGGCCACGGTTTTCGAGTTTTCACATCCGGATTGTTGAGCTTAGGTTTGGGCTGGCTTACATATATAGGAACAGGGACTCTGCTTCTAACCGATGCTTTGGATATTATACATTCTGGATTTATAAGTTCTTTGGGACTAAAGGCATATGTGACTAATGACTTTTATTTTTCACATCTTGTTCAGAGTCATTTTAGGTTAGCCTGCTAACTGCGGGTTTCGGACACTTATTGGACTAATTTTCTATTACTATTGTATGGACTTGTTAATTTTATACACACTCACAAAGGTGCTGTTGAGCGTGATATGTAACATAACTTCCAGTCCGGGTTGTCTTTTGAGCATTTACAGTAGTTTAGTATCAGCTATTTTATATTAATGTATACATGATTGAACATTGATTGATATACATACTCATCACTTTCACTCTGATAGGATTGTGGTTTAGGATTATCTGGGGGTGGGGTTTTGGTAACTTTGAATGTATAATTAGAACCTGGTTGTTTATATCTTATGCAGGATAAGGGTTTCATGTTTGAATTAGTAACTACTCCTTTTATACACTAGTGTTTAATGGCGACTTGGTGTGTGGGCCTCAAACACCATTAGGATTTAGTTGGATGTATATATGTGCAGAAATATTACATTTAGACACATTTTTTCAAGTATTGATATAAATGGATCTTTTTTGCAGTTTTGATTCTTGTTGGGGTTTCAACATTGGATATTCTTACGTATGAACATATAAGATGTTGGTATTTCAGTTTCTGTTTTCTACTGGTTGTATTTAGTAGCTAGTATTTTCTGATGCCCCTATAGTAAGTAGGGTTGTTGGAATAGTGGGGGGTTTACACAGTAGATATTAATAGTGTCTCTCTTAATTTGGACACACGACCAATCACATATAATTAATTCCTATCCATTGTACTTGGGTCCTATTATACTACACTGGCAGTGCTTACCATTATTGATGTGGTTGATGTTGTAATAATTGGTTAGTTATATATCTGGTGACCACAGAGATACCTAGCACTACCGATTAACATTATTGTGAACAGATATGTTCTTTTTTATTTTTTTGGACTAATTGTACAAGATCGGTAGGGGCTAATATTGTACTCTGTGGCAATGATTTGGAATATTGAGTGAGATTAGCAGAGGTACATAGCACCACAGTAATCTAGGACATTTGACTTGGGTTTACAATATCTTTTAATGTGTGGATTCATGTCCTTATACTCATGGAAACCTTTATGTGGTGGCTATTATTGTCCTCTGTAGGTATTACTTTGTGTATACATTGAAAGGATACTCTAGCATTGCAGTGTTAGTGTTTGGATATCTACTTTTTGGTGTTTAATGGTTTATTTAGTGTGGGTAGGTTTGTGTGTCCTTTTAAAACAGGTACTAGGTTGAATACAGCCCTTTTTTTGGGAGCATATTTTTTGAGAGTATTATTTTGGGAACATTTATATACATTCATCTACTGTTAGAACTCCTATTACTTTTTCGGCACAAATTTTGGGTATAATACAAACTTATTAGGTTAGTTGATACCTTTGGTTTGTATGAAATCATCAGGGAGCTTAGTCAATTACTCAAGGGTTTATCATCTGATCTTGATGCTATTGGGGTATTTGGCTTGGGAAATCAGAATAATACTCGGGATTTGACAGAACATGTTCAAACTAAGTCCAATTGTAGTGAGGTTTTTTTCCAAATTGTCAAGGAGTATGAAATCTCTTAGGACCAATGCCTGACACCTTCGGCTCTTTAAAGCCTATATAGCTAGGAATATTTGTCCTAGAGGACTTTGTGTCAGGACTCAGCCATTGGTACCCATTGTGGACCAGGAACTTGAACAACAGTGGTTATCTGTACAACAACATGCCTCTATGAGCTTTGTTGAAGCTTTAGCCTCATATTATGATCGTTGTATAGACATTGGTTTGGTTGAGGTTACTCAAATATGTGAAGAGACTAAACAATTTGAAGGACAAGTTAGTTATCAGATATGCCTCCAACAGTTGGGCCAATAACTATTGTCCTTAGAGAAACAACTAAAAGAGAGGAAGTTACACATATTTAATAGGAACCAGGTGGATTATGAATGTGGTAGGCCTTTTGGACCACAAACGAATATGAAATTTACTACCACGGGATCCAAACCGAACAAAACAAAGTGACCCAGGTCCATACTAAGGAAATCTACTTCTTCTTTTGGGGGGACGTCAGGGGAGGAATCTTCCTGCATGACTGACTCTGAGGCATCACACAGCTTGGCCTCACCCACACGCAAATGCAGTAATACGGATATCCCTTTAGGGTCAGAAAACACAGGGCAGGGCGTAAACATCATAGACATACCCAATGTGGAGACCCTATTACAAATGATAAGCAACAGATAAGTGATTGTAATGTACTTAATATTTCTTCATGTGTCTTAACTACTCAAATTGACCTATTGAATAAAGGTGTCAATTTTGTCCCTGCATTTTTTGTAGCTGAGGATGACTTTGTTTCTGATGTTCATTCATTTTGTCGTGCATTAAACTTGAAATTATTTTTTGACAAAGAGGTTACTGTCCCAGTTGAAAAACCTTTTTACTTTCAGAAATCTAGCTTTATGCCACCAATGCAGCCTACCATTCATCTATTCTTAAATCAAGTAGTTAAAGATCTACATGTACATCATAGTGATGTACAACCAAAGCCACATAATCTCTGTAAGCATCAACAATCAGATTTACTTGAACCTAGACCTAACACGAACATTGTTATTTTACCCGCTGATAAAGGGGGAGCAATTGTGGTGATGGACTAGGAGAAATATGACATTGAGGCTCACAGACAATTTAGTAATCGACTACATTATATGCCGATGCCTTTGGATCCTACAAGAGTATTTAAACATCATGACTCTTTTATTAAATTGGCTGTAGAGGAAGGTATTATATCTCATACTACCTCTAAACATCTTATGGTATCTGATCTTAAAAGACAATACCTTTATCTACAACTGAAGATTCATAAATCTCTATCGGATCCTCCTGGGAGACCTATAGTTTCGGGCAAGGGCTCATTAACAAAACCGTTGTCTGTGTTCCTGACTGTATTTACGCCCATTAATTAAACATGTCAGAGCCCACATCCAGGATACAACTGAATACCTATGGATTTTAGCTGATACTCAAATAGGACCAGATTGGTTCTTATGCACATTCGATGTATCGGCTCTCTATACCAATATCCCTCACTGGGCGGGTATTCTTGACATTCAATATTGGTTAGAGATTTCGGAACTTTATCCAGCTAGATGTAATACATTCTTAATTGGGCTTACAGAAGATGTACTAATCAAAAATATATTTTATTATCGGAACAACTGCTTCTGGCAGACACAGGGGACAGCAATGGGGGCATCTTTTGCCCCCATTTATGCTGATTTATTCATGGCATATATAAAAGAACAACTGCTCTATGATCCCCTACATAATCTGTATCTGCCTGAAATGGACATCTGGCATCATTATCTTGATGACTGTTGGTTAGTTTGGAAGGGTGATATTGTTTATTTACAGGAGTGTATGGATTACATCAATCATAATAAGTGGGAATACAGTTCACATGTAATTATGATAGAAACCAGATTACATTTTTAGATGTACTGGTAACAAGAAATTCAGATCATACTGAGATGTTCCATAAATATCCTGAATATAACTCTATATTACATGCATCCAGCCATCATCCACCCCATGTTATATGAAACATACCGAAATCTCAATTTTTGAGAATTAAGCGGATTTGTTCGGATTCAAGTACATATGAACACTTTAGGAGGGATATGGTTAACAGATTTAAGCGCCGGGGATATAAGCCAGGGACAATCACTATGGCTTGCCGTGATGTATCATCCAGGGCGGGACTGAACTGATAGGGACAAAACCAGTCATGATTTATCTCATATCAGGCTGATTACAACTTACAGACGTAATGCCCATATGTTTCGTGAGGTTATCCAGCATAACTGGAATATACTTATGTCTGATGATAGAGTTGCCAACCTGTTTCATGACAGGTGTTTTTTTAGTTATATGAAGGTAGGCTCATACTTTAATCATTATAAACATGGGTTGGATAATCCCCATTCACCCAAACAGGCAACCTTAACAGGGGGATTTCTTCATGGGTGTTTTCCATGTGGACATTGCATCCATTGTGTCAGGATGAACAAAAGAAAACATTTCAGCAGCCATAACATGGGCAGGGTTTTTGATAGTAGATTCTTTGCAAATTGCACTACTGATTGGGTCATCTATCGAGCCACCTGCTCGTGTTTGTCTTTTTATGTGGGACAGATGTCAAGACCAGTTAAATATTGCATTGGTGAACATTTGAGCGATATTAAATATAAAAAAAAAATCACTAATGCCCTTTATAAACATGTTATGATGCATTCATCTGCTTCTTTTAGATTTACTATTATTGATATTATTAGGGGTAACAGAGGTAACCAGATTGGCTGGCATACAATCCTTAATCAAAAAGAGAAAAGATGGATAATTAGATAAGGTGGATTATCTCCACCTGGACTCAATGAGCAATTGTGACCAGCCAATCAATTTGTTTTGCTGTTCTTACTATTCCTATATAATATGGCTAATTGTGGTTATTATTTACACTGAGGAAGGCATAGTTTGGATTGCCGAAACCGGTCTGTCTTTTGCCATATTTGGAATAAATGGCTGCTCTCACACCACTTTTATGCTGGCTATTTTTTTTTTTGATTGACTTTTGAGACTTTAAGCCGAGCACTGCCGTACTTGCAGGGGGATGCATTTTGGATAATTACAAAACTCCACCCACAAATGTAGTTTGACCTGACATATGCATCTAGATACTCTACGGATCCCAGTATGAATGATACATTATTGAATTGCTGTCCACCGGGGCCTTACCTGGACGCTCCTCGCCTGTTTTCTGGGTTCCACCCACCTCCATGACATAGGTGTGTACGGTTTCCTGGGGTGAGGTGGCCGCCCCAAGGTTGGTGAGGAATTCTTCTGTTGGTGTCATGGGGCCTGCACAGCAGGACCCCCACCTGTGGCTGTACAGTCCCCGGCCATAGCAGCAGCCCTTTGCTGGGCATGGTGTATAAGGTCAGTTGTCCTGTGCCTCACCTGTTCATAGGTTCGGGCATGCTGACCCACATTGTTTACACTGGTGACTACTTCAGTCCACAGTGCGGTCTGCTGTTGCAGCTGCTGACTGCTCTGACTGAGGAGGACTGTGTGATGCAGTTGTAATGTGTCAATTATTGCTGCAGTCTCAGCATCTGAGTACGATGGTTGCCACTGACGTGACATTCCATCTGAAAGACATGAACAGGGAAACACATCACAGGACCTCATACATTGGGCAATATTATTTACACATTCTGCACATCCACATCTGCTAGCACTATCCACCGCTAACAACCACATCATACCCCTGCCATCTATCAGCACAGTATGTGTGCAGGTATTTTCACCATACTGGCATTACAGCATGCACTGCACTCCTGGAACTGATGTGCCATGTTCCCCCCAATGAGGACCATTAATGTGCATAATCCTTCATTCATCATTCACATCAGACAGCACATGCAGCAGCTGGGGACATCACAGAAGTTCCCTACCAGGGCATACCAGGCCATCAGGCATCTACCATACACCTATCGGCTATGAGGCCAAGCCTCT
This sequence comes from Protopterus annectens, assembly GCF_019279795.1. Classification (NCBI taxonomy): domain Eukaryota; kingdom Metazoa; phylum Chordata; order Ceratodontiformes; family Protopteridae; genus Protopterus; species Protopterus annectens. The sequence continues at coordinate 313,900,974 of NC_056746.1, read as the reverse complement.
ACCCGGTGTCATACATACCCCTCAAGCGTCACCTCACTCTGGCATGCCGGGCAATCACACACTCCACGATACTGAGACTGCTGCACGGGTGAAGGTCATGCTCCAACACACACACACACACACACACACACACACACACACACACACACACACACACACACACACACACACACACACACACACAGCCTCCACCTGGTCAGTGACGTGGACTGGCCTTGTTGACAGCTTGGGTGTATGCCACACACAATCACCCTGCGGGGGAATGGGTACCCTGTCCACATCAGGCGGAGTAGCTACCTACACCTTTGCAAGTGTAACATGGTCAACTGGATGATTAGTGGCACATACACCCTTGGAATACCACCTGTATCCCTGTTGGATGGGAGCATCAGCTACTGCCTTGCATATACATGGGCTAACATGTGGCCTAGGGATATGGCCGCTCAGGGCCTACAGCCTAGTAACCTGGTATGGTATGTGGAATACCATCAGTGGCCTATCTGCTGTGACAGACTGTGATGTGATGTGTCCACACACATATGTGCCATTGACTGCTGGGTGTCCCCTATGGTCAGCATCACGATAGCATGTATTGAAACCTACATCCCACAAATAGGTGAGTGCTCCTATAGGTGCATTTGGACATTCCAGGAACATCTGAGCTACACAATAACTGAGATCAGTGCATGTGTGTTGTAGGGTGACCACCTCATAGGTGTCTGACATCCTCAGCACCCATATGTTTGTCGAATGCATACATGTGCCTGAAAGATGTACACCCCCTTGCCAGACAAATGTGTATTTCCGCACACCATTTGAACAATACATGATGTTTGTCCACATAGTTTGGGGAATGTGCCTGTGGCATGCCAGACCCCAGGGGGAACAGTGATGGTACCTGGGTATCTGGTACTGTTTCCATTCCCTTACATTTTATGCTCAGTATGTACGCACTGTTGCTGACCCAGTGCCAGCATCCAGCCACCACTACTATTACCTATTATTTGCTGTCCTGCTGCAGGGGTCACCAGGAATGGTAGTTATACCTGTGAGGCAATCAGATGCAGGTGTGGAGTACACACTCACCTAGGTAGAGTATGTCAAGAATGGTCAATGAGACCTGGACAATCTGTGAAATAACCCTGTATGACATTGTCCGACCAAGAAGGGCAAAATGATGGTACATGATATGAAATGCCATCTGTATCCACCAGTACGTACTTTCAGTGTGTCACCCCTGCATTGGCCCAATCATCAGGGAGCCTATATACTCACCACTACCACCAGTGATGGATGTACATGATGGGAGGATGACAAGTACATGCACATTAAAGTACAGAAGAAGTAATTAGGGACCTGGGGACCCAAGTTGATAGCAATCTCTCATTTGACAACCACGTGGCCAAAGTGGTTAGAAAAACATTTTATATAGCCCACCTAATCTTGAAGGGATTCACATCTAGATCAGGGGAGGTCATCATGCCTCTTTACTCATCCCTCATCAGGCCCATAATTGAGTACAATGCCTCTTTTGGGATGTACCTTACCAGACACCTGCAGCAACTGGAAAGACCCCAAAAGTACCTCACCAAGAGGATCAAAGGGCTCAAACAGATGCCATATGCTGCCAGGTTAAAAAAACTCCAGCTCTACTCAGTGGCATACCGCCTGCTCAGGGGCGATCTGTGCCTGATGTATAAAGCCATGTCCAACCCGGAATTAATGGACATGCTGCACCTCAGAAAATCCAAATCCTATTGAGCTATGCGCTCCAGAGACTTGAACCTCAGCACTGAAATAAATAGGACATGCTGGAGGGACAGATTCATAACCCAGAGGCTCCCTTCACTCTGGAATAAAATCCCCGTCCAGGTTAGGCAGAGTCCCTCACTGACTCTCTTCAAGATGAATCTTGATGAGTGGATGGAAGATCGTAGGTTTACCCCGGGTATCACTTCTGTGTCACTGTTAGACACAGGCACAGTATACTAACCTCGAAAAAAGGCATAGCAAAATTAATTTAAAATGGGTGGCGAAAGCCAAACACACTCTGGCTAGGCTTATAAATGCCCTAGGGCAGATAGCCTAGTATGAACCTATGAACCTTTGAAAGTATAATTACCCTTCAGAGCACACAGAGCTCACAGCCAGTGTGGGGATCATTTCTCCCTCTCTCTAAATCCTCAAAAACAGTGCACACTGGCACACCTATGAGGTTAACATGTCAGCAGAGCAGTCAATCCAAAACATCTGTCAGCCTCTCTGTTCAACCAGTACTTTGGGTCCCTGGCCAAGTAGATGACACACACACATACACACACTTTGCTGTTTGAGTTTTGAATCACACACACACAAACACATGCACTCCTGTTAAAGTCTGCCACAACATTGATACCTATGTGACCTGCAGCCCAGACCTTAAAGTAGTTTAGACTGCCACAATCCATCTCTTTAACAGCTACTGTAAGGCCCTCAACAAAGGATGACAGATCCTACTATGGAATGAGCCTATTAGCAAAATGGTAAGTGTGACCAAGGCCAGGGCTATTGAAGTGAGCTATACAGTGACAACACATGCATATGCAAGTACTGTAAGAGCTGACATAGTGCTATACAGACCAGACACAATGGCAAGATGTAACAGTATGTGATAATAACTCATAAAGGAACAAGTAGATACTCTATCAATGCAGTAACTACACAGTTCAGACTCACAGGGGTACATGTATGACAACATTGCTCAACAGTCTGCAATACATACAGGAAACATGTAAAGTACTAGGTGCATAGGTTCATAGGATAAAACTAGGCTATTGTCCTGGATGTCCTGATAAGCCTACCCCAGATCTTAACCCATGTCCCCTCAAAGTCAGTACCTGTTTCCCTTGTCCAGCTGGGACCACGTTTGGGATCCCAGGGGTGTATTTTGTGTTTCCCATGCAGTCATCCAGCTTCTACTTAAAGAAGGCTAGGGAGGTACTCTGCTAGACATGGGGAGGGAGTGTATTTTACAGACAGTGTATTGTGTGAGACACACATGTATCCTGCTAACAAGTGCTATTCATGTAACAGACCAGGTGAGGGCCTTGTGTGCAGGTTGCACAAGTGGGGTTTGTGTTACAGATATGTAGAAGCTCCATCAAGGCTGGATTGAGAATGGCCTTGTATGCCAGACACACATCACCTATGATCAGTCTGTATGAGACTGAGCAGAATGACAAGGCTTTCAGCCTATCTGTATAGGATAGGTGTTGCAGATCCTGGATTTTCCTGGTCAGGAACCTCTGTGGTCTCTGCAACTGCTGCATGTTGTTAGCAAGGTAAATTCCAAATGCGCTATTGTAGTCAGTAATAGGTCTGATAAGGGTGGAGTACAGGGATGCTCTGGCCTCCTGGTTCCTGGATGACATACCCTTATTTGTGATATGGGTCATGTAGGCAGCTTCCATACAATGGTGCCAACGTGTTTGGAAACTTTCAGGTTGGTATCAACTTTGGTGCACAAGTCGCCTCACACCTGATTACATGCTGAGTACATTGTTATCACTTTCATAACTTCTGTGGATGACATCTACCACAACAGGGATAATGATGCATTCCCTGGCATTCAGTTTGAGGCAATGCTTCTGGCACTAGTCATTGATTTGGGTAAGGGCCTCTTGGAGGATGCTCACATCACTAGGGGGATGTAGGACAGTGGCCAGTTTGCAGTCATCTGTAAACCTGGTCAGCCCCAGTCCACTGGTCTTGCCTTGAACCGCAAAACAGTATATTCCAAATAGTACAGACCCCAGACAGATCTTTGGAGTACACCACTCTTTAAGGGTCTACTACTAGAGGTGGCTTCCACTATTGTGATTGACTGGGTACTATCATTGAGCCAGTTAGCTACCCATCTCATAACATACAGGTCGATGCCTAGCTTTGTAGGCTTATGTGTGATGGCCAACTGGGGATTATTGTCAGAGGTATGGCTAGGTGAAGGTAGGCAGTGTGCACTGTCTTCCCCTCATCCATGTGTTTGTTGACTGCTTCAAATAAGTCGACCAGGTTTAACAGGCCTGATTCCCCTTTGACAAACCAAACTGTGTGGACTCCAGCATTCTCAGGTTGCCGATGTCCCTGTTTATAATTGCAAATCAGGGTAGCTGGGCTGATGTGCATATGATTGGCTAGGTCAGTGGATGCTCCACCACTACAGCTGGGATGCAGCCAGCATGGAGACTTTGATTTGTTGCCTTTGAGAGGGCATTAAGGACCTGCTCCCTAATGATGAGGTGAGGGAGGCGGGTGATGTACATGTCCTCCTATACTGATGGGGGGGTTGGGGGTGACATTTTCACTTACCCTGTCTACAGCAGGTTGGCTATAGTTACAGCATATGTGTATGTGGTATTATTGACCACCAGTACAGACTGGATTTGGTTGCTGCCTCTGAGATTGCAGACATATGTGAAGAAGGCCTTGTGATTGGCCTTGGTGGATGTGTCCAATCTGTACTCATAGTTAGCCTTAGAGTAATTCACCTGTGACCTAATTTGCTTGTTCAGACAGAGATGAGATTGTTTCCAGTTTGGCACCTGCTCCTTATTGGCCCTGTACAGCCAATATTTCCATCTATTATGGGGTTTGTGTATTGCTGCTGTCCACCACAGAGGTTTACTGTACCTTGGGGGAGGTGAGTTTTACAAGTCAGGTATTGCTGAGTCCATACAGCTGTGTAGGTGCTCATGTTGTAGTCTTGGACACAAAGTCATGAGACAGTTGCACTTTTCCAATTTCAACCTGGTAATTGTAATCAATTTAGTAATCATTTCTGTTTCAAGGCAATACAACAACCTGTTGCTGTAGACATTTATGTCTCCAGAAAACTCGAAGAAATACAGCCAGAGCAAGACCACCAATACAAATGATTCTCTTTATTGGATACAACCAAACTGTTAAGTGCTTTCGTCCCCCATACAGTTACATGGGACTTCTTCAGAACTACAACCTAATAGTTTAACCAGTTTAAATCATCCCTTCAATTACAACCTATCCAATTAGAATTAAAATCAATAAAACAATTAAAGAAAACAATTAAAGAAAGAAAAATAAGAGGTTGTATCCAATAAAGAGAATCATTTGTATTGGTGGTCTTGTCTCTGATTGTATTTTTTCAAGTTTTTTGGAGGTATATTGTGTATTTTTCAGACATGTTTGTCTGTTTGATGCATTGAATCTAAGATTACACATCTGTAAAACAAGTACAGCTTATTTACCTGACATTTTGCAACATGTCTGTATGTTTGAGGCTCCCAGTTACACCTATTAATACATACATGTGCACAGGTAATACTTGATATACATTTCTGTTCTTTGTCAGTATGGCACACTGTGTTTACACTCTTGCAGCTCAGTCATACCTCACAACCTGTTAGAGAAAGACATCTGGACAAAGGCACACATAAATTTGGGGCAATGGCCCCAAAATAGTAACACTTTATAAATATTGCTGTAACACACTTAAGACAGTTGATAGCACAGTAGGTTTTGCATTCACAGGAATACACTGAAGGATATGACATCTAATATTCAAATGTATGCTATTATATTATGACGTCAGTCTTTGCTGATTTGCCATTGATTTGCCAGACATGACACAACTCTATGAGAAAATGACTACAACTATGAGGCAAACATGTGGTCAGTATGCATAACTCTGGACAGTTGAAAGGTATGAACTCAGTATATCACCTTCAACACACAATTCTGCGCCAGTTGTTTACTATGCACATACCCTACATAGGTCTATTACATTTGTAAGACAAGCATATGTATCATAGTAGTATTCACAAGTGACATATACATATTTACAACATCCCAAACAGCTGGCCTGGCAGTGTCACAGTCAGTATTGTACAACAGACACTCTAGTAGTAGTTATATGTGTGCTAACTTTTGCTGGGGTGACTCAGGGGCCAGAGCTGTGCTCTATGTCACTGCAGACAGAACGAGAAGGGACAGCCATAGGTGCTGAACAGCAACATGTCAATCCAGCAAGTCTTGTTGAGACCTATTGTTTAACTTCCAATTTGCCATTATTGCATCCCCCTTCTGCATTCCTTTACATGCTTAATTTTTTGACATACCTGTTGTAGTTTTGTAGTGTTTTCTCAGAGTAATTGAGAAGTGTGCCTTTCTCGATTCATCTTTTTCTATTTGCAGTCTTTGCATATAAAGGCTCAGACTTGTTTTGCATAGGCAGCAGCTTGCCTTTTGTAGGTAATGCTCATGAGCAGGTGATGGTCTGTGCACCAATTGGTGTCTCCCACTTGCTAATTGCATCCAGAACAGCTGTGTTGTCTTTCCATTAGCCAATGCATGGCAACACAGTGCTATAATTAAGTCCTTCATGTGGGCCTTGCCCACTTTCCTTGCCTGTGAGGGGGACATTAGGTAGGTGTGGCAGCTACAGCATCACAGAGGGTAGGTGGAATTACCTCTTGGAACAATAAATGTGGGGAAAGCCCAATAAAATGGTGGATAAAGTTCCAGAATTAGGGACAGATTGTAAGTATTGCTGTTATATAGTTAGGAGATTGCTAGATTAACAGAGGTTTGTCTGGACATGCATTTTCTCTGTGATTTGAAGTCTGACAGCGATATGTATATGGCATACCTCTCAACTGTACAGATTTCCACAGAATGTCCAGAAGTTTGCCTAGTATGTTTGGTCTGTTCCACAGACAACTTTTGTTTTTGGCAAATCAGTAGGATAATCTGAGGATTGTAGTCACTAAATGACATCCATTTGTGTTTCAGACTTCATATCCTTCAGAAATGTTATGTTACAACAAACCCTGTAATATCTGCAACTTTTTCAGTTTATAACACCATTATTTCAGATATGTCCCTATTTTTGGCTCTTTGTCCTCCAAGTATATCAGGCTTTGTACAGATGTCTTGCACTAAGAGGTTCAGAGGTATGGTATAATATTATTTAGTGACTTCACTCCTGATATCATCCCAGTGATTTAGCAGAATTCCAGAAATGTTATGAGGCACTGGCAATAAATATGGTCCCACACCCTGGACATTCTGTGGAAATCTGAACAGTTGAGAGTTATGTATGCCTGGCCATTGTTAACAGACTGTCACGATTGTGTAGCAGTGTAGTGTGTACATGTTTGTTGGGCTGAGTAGGGAGAGGGGCAGATGTGAGTGTCATAGATCCTTTTCTATCTGACTGTGCATGCTGCTCCAGTTGATTGCAGTCTATCAGCCGTATATGTTTGTAGGGGCAGACTGGTACACGTCTCATAACACCTCAGGATTCCAAGTGCACTGTGACTTGCGGCAGTATATGTAGGAGTAGTGTGTGACTGGCAATCAGGATATGTTTGTTCAAACAGTCATTATACTCTAGAGTTCATCTGACTTACTGGTATGTTGCTGTGACTGTGGTGCAAATGGTTGTGGAAAGACAATTTCTCACCAATGTCTGTTTTTCACTGTTGTTACATCCCTGTAGTGCATGATATATTTGTAAATGCATAACTAATTCCCCAGAGCTGATTTGGGGTAGTGTTCTGTTGGTCTGACTGTAGTTCAGATGGTGCTGGGTGAAATGGTTGGCAGCTCTCAGTGTTTTCCCTTCTGTTACATGACTGCAGTCATACCTCTCCACTGTCCAGATTTCTGTACACTGTCCAGATGTGTGGCTCATATATTTGGTCTGTTCCCCACAACTGTTTTGCATTTCTGACAAATCACTGGGATAATGTGAGCACTGAAGTAACTAAATGATGACAATAATTTGTGTTTCAGACCTGAAATCTATCAGAAAATATATTTTACAACAAACCATGATACTCTAGCAACTTTCTAAGCTTATAAAATCCATATTTAAAATATGTCCCTATTTTTTGGCCTTTGCCCCCCCCCCCCACTTTGTCAGGCTTTGTACAGATATCTTGCACTAAAAGGTTGAGTATATATATATATATATATATATATATATATATATATATATATATATATATGCAAATAAAATATTAGGAAAAGCAGCTAGGGATGTGCAGGATGGGTGGATGAAAGGACCATATCTCTACATTTCTTCTTCAGCAACAGCTGTCAATGATGTGGAAAATTTGGAATTTACAGCCTCACACCCGACAGGGAGGGGTGTTGGCAACATACATTTATAGAGTAATTTGAGGATAGATTTATTTACGTCACTGGACATGAGGGCAAAATGTAGAGCTATGTATGGGGCAATGATTTTTTTTGTGGGACAGATGCCCTTTTTTTATTAAGGTGAGAGTGGGATGTTGTGGAAGGGCTGTAGGTATGTTTGGAGAGGTAGGTTGGGTAGGATAGGTTGCATTCACAGACAGACAAGACACACAACACAGCAGGCAGGGGCAGTATATGACACATGAGGGGGATAAACACCTTGGGTGGGAAGGGTGGTTGGGAATCAGAGGCCCATGAGCCTCCAAATGGATATAGTGGGACTGAGGTCCCCATCCATGGGCAGTCACCACTGCACCTTCACGGCTCCAAAGGTGGCTGTGCTGGGGGCTGGACAACAGCGGCAGCCTGCCCCTTGAGGTGCACCAGGCGGCCCTCCATTTGGCTCAGCCATCCATTCAACTCAGAGCGGATGATGCTGCATCATACCCCAGAACTTGTGGCAGGTGACAGGCTTCTCTCCACACCCAGGGGAGGATGAGCCCCGTCCCCTGAGGTGGTTCCATGCAAAGGTGATGCAGTACCAGTGGAGGAGGAAGTTCCAGGTTGGGTCCCAGATGTACTGTGGCCCGGTGTCATGGCCAGATGAGGCAGGTCAGATGGATCCATTGGGATCTGCCCTCCCAAATGTGCTATGGTGTTGAGGTTTTCCAAAATATATTGGTTAATCATGAACAAAACATTTTAAAATTAGTTATAAAGTACAGTTTTGTACCTACCATAAATGTAGATGTTCGAAGATCCACATTGCTGCAGTCCTTACATATGGGTAGTCCGCTGTCCTCGGTCGGCCCGTATACCAAAGTATTAGGCTGACGTCGGTCATGATCTGACATCAGAGCGTCAGGGTATAAAAGCGCATGACCGACGTCATATCCTCAGTCTTTTCTTGCCCCAGATGTCAGAAGGCCCTAAAAAGAAAGGCCACAGCCAAAAATAGAATACTTCCCAAAAGGCATGTACAAATAACAGCTACCACCCAAACCATACAACCATTCCAAACTACAGAGGGAAGGAGGAGGTTGGACTGCAGCAATGTGGATCTTGAACATCTACATTTATGGTAGGTACAAAACTGTACTATGTTCTTCATCTCACATTGCTGCAGTCCTTACATATGGGTAAAATCCCAAAGCAGAGGTAAAGGGAGGCTGGCAAAATCATAAAGCATTGGGAGCTGCCAAAATGCCCTGTAAGATTGCAGTGGCAAATCCAGCCCTAGATTTGGAATAAAGAGGAAGGTGGTAATGTTTAGAAAAAGTATGCACTGAACTCCAAGTAGCTGCTTCCAAAATATCTTTAGTAGCTACTCCTTAAAAGCTGTAGAAGTGGCAGTAGCCCTAGTGGAGTGAGGTCTGATTCCAGCCGGAATCTCCTTACCATGATGAGAATAACAAAAAGCAATACAAAAGCCAATCCACTTAGAAATAGTTTGTTTTGAAACAGGTTTCCCCTGAGAATCCAAAGCAAAAGAAACAAACAACTGCTGAGACTGTCTGAACCCTTTAGTCCTGCTCAAATAATAACGCAACTGCCTGTGAATATCCAAAGTGTGCAAAATTTTCCCCCCTTTATTTTGGGGATCTGCATAAAAAGTAGGCAAATGAATTGATTGGTTCAAGGCCACATTTGAAACCACTTTGGGCATAAAAGTAGGATTAGTACGCAGAGATACCCTATCCTTATGAAAAATTAGGATGGGTTCAACTGCCATAAGAGCCTGTAATTCAGAAACCCTTCTAGCAGACGTAATGGCCAACAAAAAAGCAGTCTTCCAAGACAAAAACTTTAACTCAGCAGCAGCTGCAGGTTCAAAAGGAGGTAAAGTAAGTTTTTCCAACACAAAATTGAGATCCCAGGCAGGAGTAGGAGCTCGGGATCTTATGTTCTTTGCCCTCTAAGAAATTGCTTAAACAAAGGATGAGAGAATAATGGAGGGTCACAGTCATAGTGAGCAGAAATGGCTGCAGCATGAACTTTATAGAGGAGAAAGACAAACCCTTGTCTAATAATTCTGTAAGATATTGAAGAGAAACACTTAAATCAGGCCTGGAAACATCAAAGCCCTTAGTTTTGCTCCAAATTAAAAATCTCCTCCATTTATCAGCATAAACTTTCCTTGTACTAGGCCTTCTGGCCTCCAAAATAACATTCAAAACTTGTTGTGGAAGCTGCCCTCCAGGGTCTAGAACAGAATATGCCAGGCTGTTAGATGCAGGGACTGAATCCTGACATTGAGGAAATGATTGCTCTCCTGTGACAAAAGGTGCGGAATCGAAGGCAAAGGCCATGGAGGCTAAACTCCTCAGCAGAGGGTACCAGTGCTGTCGAGGCCAATCTGGAGCTATTAGAATCATGGAGGGCTTGTCTTGTCTGACCTTCAAGAGTACCTTGGGGAGGAGAGGCAGAGGCAGAAAGGCATAGACGTGAAGTTTGCTCCAACTGAATGATAGAGCATCCACTTTCCAAGCTGTGGGATGAAACATTTTTGTGCAAAACTTTGGCAACTGGAAATTTAGTGGAGAAGCGAACAGATCTATGACTGGAGTTCCCCATATCACTGTCAATTTTTGAAATACATGAGGATCCAATTTCCACTCGTGGGGATCCACTATCTGTCTGCTCAAAACATCTGCTAAGGAGTTCTGTGCTCCTGGTAGAAACCTTGCCTGAAGATTGAGGTGTAAACTGAGAGCAGTCTCCCACAAAATCATTGCTTGCCTGCAAAGAGGGTACGAATGGGTTCCCCCTTGCTTGTTGATGTACCACATGACAGTTGTGTTGTCTGTTTGAATCAACACCTGCCCTGGGTGAAGTAAATCCTTGAAAGCCATCAATGCAAATTGGACTGCTAACATCTCCTTCAAGTTGATATGTAAATGTTGAAGTCTGGCAGGCCACGTGTCTTGAACCCATTTTCCATTGAGGTGTGCTCCCAAGCCTTGTCCGAGGCATCTGTCGTTAAAATCTGACTCACCTCTGGTCGGGTCACAGAGAGTCCCTTGTTTAGGTGACATTCCTGAGCCCACCACAAAAATTCCTTTTGAATGCAAGGTATTATTTGAATGACAGTGTCCAGATCTTGGCAGTGTTGTGTCCATACATTTTTGAGATACCATTGTAGCTTCCTCATATGCAGTTTGGCATTGGGAAGCACCAGAATACAAGATGCCATGAACCCCAAGGCTTGAAGGACTGTCCTTGCAGTCAGCCTGGACCGTAGAGACAATTGATGGAAGTAAAGAGTAAGGTTCTTTTGCTTGTCCGGGGTCAAAAAGCCATCTGGGAAGCTGTATGCAGTCTCACAGCCAGAAAGCACATTTCGTGAGAGGGTACTAGACTGGACTTTGTTTCGGTCACAGAATACCCTAGGCACCTTAACACTGCCATCACATACTGTAGATGATGAAGAAGTTCGACATTTGTCTTGAGCCAGCATCAGGCAATCGTCCAAATAAGGATAAATTTGTATTCCTCTTAACCGTGAGAAGGCTATCACTGGAGCCAGAACCTTTGTGAACACCCTGAAGCAGTAGATAAGCCAAAGGGCAATGCAGAGAATTGATAATGTAAAGTCCCAGCCCGGAGGTACCTCCTGCAACTGGGCCTGATAGGAACATGAAGATAAGCCTCTTTGAGATCCAGAGTTACCATCCAGTGATCTTTGCCCAACAGAGGTAGAAGTTGTTGCAACGTTAACATTTTGAATTTTGGAATGTCTAGGTATGTGTTGAGGATAGATAAATCCAAAATCGGCCTCCAAGTGTTTCCTTTCTTTGGTACTAGAAACAGGTGAGAATAAAATCCTAGGCCAACTTCTGACAGAGGGACCTGCTGTATAGCCCTCATTTGAAGAAGTAAAGAAATCTGCTTGTTCTACCCTTTGCTGAGGAGGAACGTCTGGCATGCCTTTGAAAGGAGGCAATGTATGGAAATAAAACTTGTAGCCTCGGTCTATAATGTCCAACACCCATTTGTCCTGGGTGACTAAAAGCCAGTTTTGCTTGAAGAGTGCCAACTTTCCTCCCAAAGGAGCTGCCAGACAGGAAGAATCTGGCAGCTGAAAATGTAGGTCATTGGGCCTGTTTACGAAAGGACTGGCCCCTGCCCTCACCTGTAGATTGTGCAGGTGAACTCCACGTTCTAGGCCTGAAAGTACTCTGAGTTCTGCCCCTACCACTTCTAGATCTACCCCTAGACTGTGAATCAGAAGAATGATAAGCCCATCCCTTAGTAGGCCAATTCCTGCTAAACTTAGGAGGCTGCACCTGCAAAAAATCTTTAACAGTCTGCATAGACTTAGCCTTGTCTTCCATTTTCTTCAAGACAGACTCCACAGAAGAACCAAACAAAACTTCAGATTGTAAAGGAGCATCCAAAATTCTAATTTTAACATGCTCTGACAAATTCTGATCCTTAAGCCAGGCGTGCCTGCGAATAACTGAACCAGTGGCAGCCACCCTGGAAGAAGCCTGTAAAGCATCGAAACCACACTGCAAAGAATGCTTACCCACCTGTTCAGAGGCATGTACCAAATCCTGTAATTCTTTACACTCTATGCCCTCTGCCAAAGCATCCACTTTAGATTTTAGTTGAGTAAGGAGTAAATTCTGATACTTCAACATATGAAACTGGCAATTCAAAGCCCTCATTGCTAAAGTGGAAGAGGTATACACTTTCTTACCCAATCTATCCAAAGCTCTAGCATCTTTATCTATAGGAACTGGATTCTTTACAACAGAAGCCCTGACACCCTTAGGTCCCTGGCTAATAGTTTCTGGGTCAGCCCTTGGACACTTATACAGATATTTATGAGCCTCAGGTACTCTGTAATACCTGTCTGGCTTAACTGGCGCAGGGGGCAGAGAGTCTGGATTAAGGGAAGCCTCGGAGGAAACGTCTTGAACAACATCCAAAACAGGAGGTATAGCCAAGGGCCTATGTTGTGGTAAAACAAAATTCCCTAAGCCTCTTTCGGGAATCTGAGAAATCCTGACCTTCCCATTTAAAATGTTCCCTCATAGAATGCAGGGTTTCTGAAAAAGAAAAATCCTCTGGAGGAGAAGCAGAAGCAGTGGAATCCTCTGCGTCTGAATCAGAATAAGGAGGAAAATCCTGAATGTCTTCAGCCAAGACTCTGAGTAATCTGAAGCCTGCTCCAAACTTTCCACCTCTGGCTCCACCCTAGGCCTCTTATCAGGGAGGGCATAGAACCTCTGATTAAAGAAATTAAATCTTCTGCCATTTTAAGCATGTGTTTTTAGGCACAGAACCTGCAGAACTAGGACTGACACCGTGGAAGGCAAACCTGGCCTGCCTTTGGAAGGAGCCTTAGAGACAGAAGGAGAAGGCCTAACCACCTTAGGCAAGGAAGGGAGAACAACAACCTGAGAGGCCCCCTCAGCCTGACCTGACTCCTGAGAGGCCACATCTTGCAAAATCAAAGCCTCCCCCTGAGACTCAACTGAAACCTCGGCTGGATCCACAGATTCCACCGTAGTTTCTAAAGAACCGGCGTCCGGAGCGACTCATCCTGCCTGGACTTTAAAGATTTGTCTTTATGCTTCTTTCATGAGGCCGGAGGATCCGACGGCATATTATAATTACACCACTTACCGAAGACAAGTCTAGCGCAATCTAACCTACGTTTAATGGTGCGCTTATTGAACCTAGCACAAAAGCGACACCCGACTCACGCCGTGCTCAGGTCCCAAACAAGGAATACAAAGAGAGTGGTAATCCCTATGCGGTATCTGTTTCCCACAAGAAATACAATTATTCACTTTTTCTGACATCCGGAATTAACTGAGGCAAGAAAAAACAAAAATATTCCCCAACGGGGTACTTAGCCCAACTTGGTTTCGGTCTGAAACTCAGAATACGAAAATTTCAGAACAGCACTTGCAAACGCTGCTTCTGCATCGGACCATGCGGCAAAAAAGACTGAGGATATGACGTCGGTCATGCGCTTTTATACCCTGATGCTCTGATGTCAGATCTTAGCGCCCATGACCGACGTCAGCCTAATACTTTGATATTCGGGCCGACCGAGGACAGCGGACTACCCATATGTAAGGACTGCAGCAATGTGAGATGAAGAACATCAACATGCATGGGTGTTCCAATTAACCCAAAACAAGAGATTTGAAACAGTTGCTTAGCAAACAGAACACATGCATAAATCGAACAACAGTAAGCACTGTAAAAGCATGCCAGTAACATTGATGGCAACAGACCACCAACAATGGTATTTGAACAAGGAATATTAATATGCAACCAATTAAATATATGAACAATAATAGAACACAAGTCCCAACATTAGGTTTTGAGGAAAACATACCCGTAGTATATGAATAATAATTAGTGATGCAGATAAGGGGTGGGGGAGAGAAAAAAGTCCATTAACAACTGTGTAGGCTTCTATTTTAAACAACAGTACTGCTCAATACTCTACAGGTCTGCCCTCACTTCACATCTACCTATGGCCCATAGCTTCTGTGGCACATACATACCTGTTATCTGTCAACCTGGAATGGTATGGGGCAGACTGTGACAAGTATGGGTACATTACTAGGGGGACTCATACATGTCAGGGTTACATATCTGACAAAGAAGGGGTACCCTGCACTGATGTTGTGTGAGTGTGCTACTGGCATACTTCACCTGGATTCCTATCTGTGTCCAAGGCTATTGGCAGGAGTCACCACTAGCTGTCACCGTGTGACACTTGAGAGACATGTATCGAGAAGAGTGCATGGTGTATGCACCTATTCTTTTTTGCAGTCATTTGCAGGCATGGGGTTGGACAGTGGAACAGTTGTATATGGTGTATTAGTATACCCTTCATAGAGCATACTACAAACATTTCTTTACCTGTAAGACCTGTGAAGAAAATATCTGTTACCACTATCTGACTGTTTCTACAAATATTCAACATTTCTTGAGTGTATATATGCACACATCTCAGTACTACTCCCTGGATTCAAACTGTGTCTGGGTGTGCAAAAAATAACAACAAAGCTATTTCTCATCACACTGAGCTACTGTCTTTTGTTTGGCTGATTTCTGCCTAATAATATGTGGGTTAGACAGTCTGATCTTGTAATCCTGAGATTTATGCATGACAGATAGTGTACTGTGTATTAAATCCTTTGAAATAATAAGATCTGGAATGCAAAGGTTAACACAAGGCAATGCAGCAGGGGACATACTATAATACATTACACATTACTATTCAGGGTTCAGATCTTAATGCTTAATATATTTCATATTTCATCTATATCTTGTTTTACAACTCCACAATCTACTGTTTTGCATAATAGCTGATTGTCAGAACAACCTCAGTTAATGCATGCTGTCAAAGCTATATTTTCTGTGAAGAACCTGTATACATTCTATTTCTACAACAACATACCAGAGTAAACACAACAGTTTGTGGTATAAGTCTTTATTTTAGTAATATGACACATTGCTTTACTACTGCATATCCTGTAGATCAATATTAGTCTGGAAAACTTTTATTTATTCAGTAGACACATAACACAGTATACCTACTGGTAGTAAACAATATACTCCTTCTTATTTATTGCACTATATACTGCAAGATAGATCTGTACTCACCAGCCTGTCGGTGCAGCCTTGATAGTCTGTTGGCATGAGCCTCCACATCGCTAGCCCTCTCTGCTGCAGCTGTAGGGGGAAAAAACAAACATTATGCATACCTGTCTATCACATACTCAGGCTAGAATTTGGTACAGCTATGGATGAGATACTTACAAACTAATGGCGCACTCTGTGCCCGAGCATCTTGGATCCACTGGGCCAAGAGCACCCCCTTCCTACGCTTTAGCTTGGAATAATGATGCCGTACCAGCTCACCAGTTCGGGGGATTCCAGTAGCACTGGTAAGATCATGTGCCAGATGGTCAGTGTCCTCTGCCTTGTACTGTGAGCCCCAGTACTGGCCCTGCAGTAGTTTGTCAACATGGTGTTCAATGAGGAGTCCAGCTTGGACTCCAGAATGCCCCAGTGCTGTGCCTAAAAGCACACTCCCTCTCTAATGCCAGACATGGTTCCTACACAGTCCTGGCTGTATTCCTGTTTGTGCGGTTTAAATAAGGCCATATTCCCACCCTTTGCTGTCATTGGACCATTTTAAAACTGTTGAGCACAGCTTAGTGGTGTGCAAATACACTTAGCTGAGCTGACTGCTGCTTAGAATTCACATCCGAGCAATGCTCAAACTGGCTGAGCAGAACTAAGCAGTGCTAAGCATTGCTCAGTTTTCATTTAAAAAAAATATCAGAATTGTAAATTAATTAATCATTACTAACATATTATTCAGTGTATATGATTTACTTTACATGACGTCCCCCTATGTGCTTTCATTACATTACCTTGAGGTGTGACTGTACTATATGGGATACTTATGTATACATGGGTGATTTCACATGTTATATGCAATGACACGTCCATTTTGAACCAGTTACACTACCCTGGTTAACAAATATCAACTACTACATAATTTAAAACATAAAACTAATCTTAACAATGCTTTCCCATGTAAAAATAAAGGGCCTGTCTTGGTACTTGAACCATGAACTGCTCCATACAAAGCCAGAACTCTACTACACTATCTCACCATTGAGGATTTTAGATATCCATTTGAATTTAGCTCCTAAGCAATTCTGAGCAGAGGGCTACAACACGCAAACCTGCTCAGCTACGCTTAAACTTTTATTTATTTATTTATTTATTTTTTTTATTTTACATTTGTTGGCTGGGCTAGTCTAGCTGGATACATGTCCATTTTCAGTAGAGGCCCAGGGAGATAAGCTCCAAGCATTAGTAAATTACAAAAAAGATTACAATAATTAAAAATGACTAAATTCAAATACAAAGAGATTAAAAATGATTTGAGAGAATCAAAATTGTTTCTATGAATAATGGCTTGCAGTCTGTGCAAGGTTTAAAATACAATATAAAAGTAAAAATTGTGTCTATGAATAATATCTCACAGTCTATGCAAAGGTTAGAAATACAATCGAGTACAAGAACACTCAAGAGTTCTAAAGTAATGATTTGTAGGTCAGAGAAAGAGAAAGAGAAAGATTGAAAAGTAGAAGAAAGAAAAAAACAAGGACTAGAATAAAGTTAGATTCTATTGATTAAAGCTGTAGAGGGGACAGAGGCCAGAAGGAAGTGGTATAGAAAGAAAAGCATTAAGGGGGAGAAAGTAGGATTTAGTCAGGTTTAGAACAGGGACAAAGCCAATGAATTTTCAGATGTTTCTTGAAGAGTGGTGTGGATGAGAGAGATATGAGTGTACTAGGAAGATTGTTCCAGATTTTACCTACAATGTTAGTAAAAAGTGAGTCCCCAGCTTTATTGTTAGATTTAATATTGGAGATTAATAGCTTATTTGCTGAGCGAAGTGTTGCAAGATTTCTATATGGGGAGATCAGGTTAGAGAGGATTGGGGTATTATTTGGGTGATAAAGAATATTATGTGAGATAACCAGTTGATTATACAGTAGATGGTTTTGTAGTTCTGACCATCCGAGTTGTTTAAGGTTGTGACAGTGGTGGGTTCTGAAGGGGGTGGCAGTGACAAATCTAGCTATGTTATTATAGCTAGTTTCAAGCTTGCTTAGATTGTGTTTTGATAGATTGATGTATATGACAGAAGCATAGAATAGGGTAGAAGTTAGGTGAGCCTGGGCAATGGAGGTTCTAGCTAGTGGTGTGAGGAAGGGTTTGATTCTATACAGGGAGCCTAGTTTTTTATTGACAGTCTGTATAGTATTGTTGATATGATCATCGAAGCTGAGGTTATTATCTATGGTTATGCCCAGTAGACGTGTGGTAGTGTCAGGGGAAATAGTAGTTCCGTTGTTAGAGGTAATTGTGAAGTGGAACTCTGGTGACTTTTGGGTGGGAGCAAAAAGTAACAATTTTGTTTTTTTAGGGTTTAGGAGGAGGCAATGATGGGTGAACCAATTTTCAACAGTGTTAAATACTGTTTGAGTAAGGGTCTGAAGAGAGATTGATGACTTAGCAGTACACATTAAAGTACAATCATCGGCGTATTGTATGCATGTGGCTTGAGGAACAACAGTATTTAGATCATTAATAAAAATGGAAAATAGAAGAGGGCCTAGGACAGAGCCTTGAGGGACTCCACTGTTTACTGGGAGGGGTGTGGAGAGATTATTATCCCAGAGCACTGCTTGTTGTCTATTTTTTAGATAGGATGTAAACCAAAGTATTGCTTGTGGGTCAAGAGATTGGGCTTTTAGCATATTGATTAGTAAGTCGTGGTTAACCATATCAAAGGTTTTTGATAGGTCATTGAATAGTGCAGAAGATAGAAAGTTATTATTTTGATTCTTGTTTATACAGTCAGTAAAAGATAGAAGGACGGTAGTTGTACTATGAAAGGGCCTAAAGCCGTGCTGACAGTTGGCAAGAAAATTATTGTGGAGCAGGTATTGAAGTAGTTGATGGCGAATACATTTTTCCATTATTTTGGCCAATGGAGAGAGTAACGCAATTGGTCGGAAGTTGGAGATATCAGTGGATTTGCCTCCTTTATGTAAGGGGATTATATGGGAGACTTTCCATATGAATGGGATGTTACCTTCTATGATTGTTCGGTTTATAAGGATGGATATGGGATAAGCTATGACTTTGAAAGCTACTTGAAGGTATTCTGCTGGCAGGTGGTCGGCAGAAGGGGTGCAAGGTTTGAGGTTTTGAAGAAGTTTGCAGATAAAGGATGTTGGTACAGGTTGTATATAGAAGGAAGGCACTGAACTGTTTGTGTTTTGTAAAGTGCTGGGGGAAATGGGAGATATTGTCTTTGCAAGAGTTTGTATAGTTTCTGTGAAGTAATTATTAAAGGCATCCACTATTTGCAAAGGGTTATTATGGGGAACTAAAGATGGGGCTGGAGTTTTGGTATGTCCTGGTTGGAGAAGTTTATTAATGCCTGACCAAAACATTTGAGGGTTTTTTGGGTGTGATTGTTGAAGGTGGAAATAACAGTTTTTCTTGTCTAAGATAATGTTATTTTTGGTTGCATTTCTTAGCTGTTTAAAGTACAGGTGGTCTGCAATGCTCTTAGAGGCTCTCCATCTGGCCCATATTTTGTTCCGTAGGATAATTTTTTCCTTTGTTTGTTTTGTGAGCCATGGGGCTGTTTTAATCCTAACTCGGGAAGAGCGAAGGGGGGCATGGAGATCTAGGATTTGTAGGAATTTAGTATTAAAGTAAGAAAGTGCTTCATCCAGTTTGAGTTGCTTCAGAGGTGACCAGTTAAAGGCCTTTAGTTTGTTCTGAAAGCTCTCTGCTTTAAAGTGTTTTATGGAATGATAGGTTATAAAAGTGTTATTAATAGGGGTATGAGCCTTTTGCTTTGTTATGTAGGTAAGAACATGGTCACTAAGGTCATCTGGAAGTGTTCCTGAAGTATAGGTTTCAGGATGACTATTTATAAGTATCCAGTCAAGAGTGGCTTCTCTACTACTAGGTTTGTGGATTCTTGTGGGGGTGTTTATTATTTGAGTGAAACCATAAAGATTAATGTGAGTGTTAGGATTAGGAGAGTTACAGGTAGTCCAGTCAATGTTAAAATCGCCTAGTACAATAGTTTCTTGAGGTAGTAGGGTGGAAAGGCTACTAAGAATATTTTCAAGAGTGATAATATTATTTCCTGGAGGAATGTAGGTGCAGATTATATAAATAGATTTAGATTTATTAAGTTGGAGTTTAACGGTAAGGGTTTCTGCATTGGTATTTGAGGGTAGTAACACATTAAAGGATGAAACTAGAAGTTCAGATTTATACAAGATAGCTACACCTCCACCCTTCTTGGTTGTACGGTCACATTTTAGGATGTTATATCCAGGTGCGGCTATTTCTAGGTCATGAGTAGAGGGTTTCAACCATGTTTCAGTAAGGCAAAGGATATCAAATGCATGCACTTGTAAGAGAGCATGCAGTTGAGTAAGTTTGTTGTTAATGCTACGGATATTGAGTTGAGCTATTCTAAGAGAGTTACCTAGTTTTATAGAGGTAGAGACACTATTAGTTGTTTTTTTGTGGGTTATAGTAAATTGGAGGGTTTGGGTCTGGATTAGGATGAATATCGCCATCTAATAGAAGTTGAGTGGGATGTTTTAGTAACGTTTTTATACTTTTAAGGTACTTGGGTGGGCTTATCTTACTGGAGAAGTAAGTAACATGGGAAGATCTATGGAACCTTGGGAGTAGGTAAACTGAAGTAGAGGTTATATTGCTATGGGAGAAGAAGCTGAGCTGTGTGATTGGTAATGTTTGTTAATGGAAGGTTCATTATTAACTAAAGAGAAGTGTTCGTAGAAGGTTAGAGCATAGGGTAAAGTTAGGAATATTAATGAAGTAATAAGAAGATAGTTTTTAAGGGTATAGTTATGTAAGAAGGTCATTTGTGATAGTGAGGTTAAGAGGTTATGTAAAGAGTTAGACAAAGTAAAGATAAGAGCTACTGTATGGTAGAATAGATGAGAGGTGACTTATGGGAGGGGTAGCAGGGAAGTAGAGGGATGAAATGAACTATTGTAGTAGGGTGGGGTTGGTTATGGAGAGAATTGGAGAAGGGGTGGAGTTGATAAGTAGTAGTGTAAGGTGATAGGATGAGTAGTTAAGTGGGTGTGTTTAGAGATGTTTAAGTGTAACAGCACAGGGGGTGGGTGGGAATTGGGGGTAGGGTAGGGGAGCGGAGTGAGCCTGTACGGCGAACAGAGCAGGTCAGACCAAGTGGTGGAGGATTCAGAAGAGACAATCAGTAAACGGCAAAGAGAAGGAGATGGAGTAGCAGGTAAGTAGCTTCTAGTAGAGCAGGTATGGTGTAGGAAAGAGGATAGTGAAGCAGGGAAGCTAGAAGTAAATATAGTCTATAGTAGGTAGAGGATGATGATAACGATAAGAAAAGAAGGAATCACCACAGGATAAAACTCCGTCTTCTGGTTAAAACATCTTTATTGGAAATGAGGAATGATCAGATACAATTAAAAGTAAAAAATACACATCTTTTATATAAAGTTTTGGCGGGCAAATGAAACAGTAATAAAAGCAATAAATCAATTAGCACACTTATTAAGCAATCAAGCTCTTAAAGTGATTACATTCTGAAAATGTTGAAGTTCCTAACCTACTAAAGGTTCTCAATGTGTTTAATATTTAAATAACTTTTTAGGAACATAGTATGCATTGATTACCACATGATTCTAAAAGATATCTGTGACTTATGTTAACAATACATAAGATAGTGGAATGGTGCTGACAGGTAAACAATACGTTTCTGTATGTCAGTTCGAAACACAGTATTGCTGCTTACTTATTTCTAACTGATGCAATTCTCTAATGTAGTATAGCGCATCTTTTAATTCATCATAATTCCTTAACAATTAATTTAAAACTGATTTAAGAACTGATTTAAAAATCTGATTTGAAAAATTTTTGTTAACTATTAAGTTTTAAAGCTGTTTTGGTGCAAAATAGATATGATTAAAAGAACACTCAAAAGAACATTTAAAGAATATTAAGCATTCCATAACATAGTTTTGATTACTTCTTATAGTGCACAATAGCAATAAGCCATGCGCAACTTAAATAACAATATATCATGCACTACTATTTGATACAAGAGACTTGAACAAGTTAAATATGCAGGAATTGTAAAGGGTGTCTAATATGTAACTGGTGAAATAAGATGACAGAACTGAAACTATCATGAAAAAACAACTAAGGAGGTCACTATGGGAATAAAAAACACATTTTTACAGCAAAAAACAGCAAGTAACAGAAGAAGCAAATTGATATACTTAATCATATCGCCCGATGGTCATACTATAATCAATAAAATGTATACATTTCTGTATTGTTTTTCAAAATAAATAAATAAATGAATAGATTAGTAAATTGAATGATAAAAATACCACCTAGTATAAATATATGTATATATGTATAAAAACAAAGATGGGAAAAAAATAAATATAATAATATTGAAAATAAAATACAAATATAATAAATATGGTGTTAATATGATACATCTATAATTTATATTCATAGTGTTATATATATAGCAATGACTATCAATTTTGAATCATTCAATATGAGTAACAAAATCGGTTTAAATATCAAAAAATATCAAAAGATAATAAATAGAATAGTCAATGACTTCAAAGCTTCCTGTTATTTAATATTGGTTTAATTGAAACAAACTGATTAATACCTGGACTAATGTGGGCTTTTAGAGTAAATATCCATTTGAGTTCAATACAAGCCAGTTGATTAATGTTATCACCTCCTCTAGAATTTATGGTGACCAATTGTAGGGCTTTAAAACTAAATCTGTGTGTTATATATTCTAATAAATGTTTTAATGTCGTACAGATGGTTATAGACCCTATCTCTCAATCTCCGCTTTGTTAAGCCAACGTAGAATGCATCACAGTTATCACAAGTTGCGAGGTATATACGGTTTGTGCTGTCACAATTACAATAATTGGTGGGTACAAACCTAAAAATACCTTCAGGATGAATGAAAGACTGTTTTTTAGATATATACGGACACATGTGGCAATGGCCACAGGGGTAAGTTCCATGTTGAACAGGTTCGATCACCATATGGGAACTACTTTTATCTATACACAACAATTGCTTGAGATTGCTACAATTCTTATAGCTAAATCTGGGGCGTTCACCTACAACATTTTTAGTAAACAAATCCATAATGAGTACATTCCAATTTTTATTTATTACCTTTCTGAGTGAATCTATGTCACTGGTGTATTTTATAGTGAAAGATAACTTCTCAGTAAATCTACCTTTAGTATATGAGTTATTCAATAACCTTTGTTTAACCTCACAGCTGGAGTGAGCCAAACCTGGTAGTGTGGTGCCAAACATTTGTTGTTTACAGTTGCTAATAATTTTGTTGGTGTAACCCCTCTCCTTAAATAATATTTCTAAATTGTCCATTCCAGTCATAAAAACTTTATCATCACTACAAATCCTTGCTATTCTACTAAATTGACTATTAACAATTCCTGGGAACATAAATCTCGGGTGCATACTCTCAAATTTCAATAATGTATTTCTCCAAGTGGGTTTTCTATAAAGAGAGATGTCTATCATTCCATTAGTGTTAAGATTCAAAGTTAAACCTAAGAAATGGATACATTCAACTGAGGCTTCTATGGTAAACCTCAAAAAGGGGCTGGTAATCTCCACATCTTTAATGAACTGGATGCAATCAGTTTCAGTGCCTTCCCAAATGAACATAACATCGTCCACAAATCATTTGTACAACTTAATATTGCTATATTGTCTATGTTTAAATAGATAATTCCGTTCCCATTCATAAACAACTAAATTAGCATAACTATTTCCCCACTTTTGCAAATAGTATTTATCTTTATATAGGAAAATATTATTGTTCAAAACTAATTCCAGCAGATGGTTTATCAATATTTGTCTGTTGTTAGTGTAATGGGAACATGTCACCAGAATCTCTCTTATGGCTTGGAGTCCTAACTCATTTGGAATGCATGTAAATAAATCTTTCACATCCATAGTAACCAGTAAATATTTAGAAGAATTTCTATCTAACTTGAAGTCTCTCAAAACTTGTATTAACTGATATGAATCTTTAAGAATATTTGGAATATCATTTACTATGGGTCTTAACAAGTATTCTATAAATGATGAAATTGTTGAGGTACTCCATCTTTCACTAGAGACAATAGGTCTCATGGGCACAGGCAAAACGTTTTTGTGTATCTTAGGTAAGCCCTTAATAACAGGGATGGTGGGAAACTCAATAAAAAAATATTCATATGTTTCACAACTTATTTGGCCACACATTAGTAGATCATAAAGATCTTCTTGTGTTTTTTTGATAGTATTAATAACATAATTGTTCGAAACAATTTGATAGGTATTTCCATCAGAAAGTAAGGAAACCATATTCTTATCATAATCAGATGTATTCAGTACAACAACGGCTCCACCTTTATCTGCTGGCTTAATAGTAATATTAACATTTTGTTTTAACCCAATTAGTGACTTCTGTTCATTTTGAGTTATATTAAAATAGGTGCATCTTTTTTGTTTCATGGCAAACATTTCATAAAAATCTTTCTCACACAATTTCATGAAACCTTCTACGTTGTGTGGTATTATAGGCATGAAACTGCTTTTACATTTAAAAAAATTTTTTATAGTGTCAGTCTGCATAGCTGTCTTATCCTTAAAAAACACCTTCAATGACACATTATGACAGAACAACCTTAGAGGTAGAGGATGAGAAGAGTAGGGTCTAGGAGGACAGAGAGAGAGAGTAGTAGGGGGAATAGCTAGGCAGCAGGGCAAGAGATGAGAAATAGAAGAAAAAAGAATTATATTGAGCTGAAGCAAGCACAAGTGGGGGAGACAGCGAGGGCACAAGGCTGGATTGCACTGCCACCTAGTGGGCAGAAGGAAAGATACAGAAGGTAACCAAGAAAAAGATAAGTAGGTGGGGAAAGAAATAGAGTTAGTAGCAAGGGAAAGAAAACTATCAGGTGATACTGGGCAGGGATAGGAGTCTGGCTGCTGGTTTACCTGACTCAGTGGCAAAAAATTAGTTGACAAAGTTTGATTACAAGACAATTAGCACGTAATTGCTTACAATATGGGTCACAAGATAAACATACTTTGTCAATTACTGTACAAATAGGAGAAATCACTGGGACAGCAGAAAAACAAGATGGTCCAAATTGGCAAAGCCTGAAGTAGATCAGGGGGTCCTTAGCAGCCAGGCAGGTCCCTTATTGGAAGGTAGTGGGTAGATTGTTTGTCAATTACTGTACAAACAGGAGAAATCACTGAGGCAGCAGAAAAACAAGATGGTCCAAATTGGCAAAGCCTGAAGTAGATCAGGGGGTCCTTAGCGGCCAGGCAGGTCCCTTATTAGAAGGTAGTGGGTAGATTGAGTTGTGAGCGTTCTTCTGGGTTCAGGAGCACGCAGCAGCCAGGGAAAAGTCAACGGAAAAATAAAATACAAGCACTTTAATTATATGTATTAATACTAATCAGGATTGAAGTCACTGCATAATGGCATACATTTCAGACTTCTAATCCTTCTGAATATGTTATGTTAATACATACTCTGTTCCTCTATCAACTTTCTAAGTTTGTAAGGGCAATATTTAAAATCTGTCCCCATTTGCCCCCCCCCCCATCATTTTAGGCTTTGTACAGATTTTTTTGCTCTAAGAGGTTGAGAGGTATGCCCCCCATCATTTTAGGCTTTGTCCAGATTTTTGGCTCTAAGAGGTTGAGACGTATGTTCATAGGTTCATAAGTTCATAGGTTGGTACTAGGATATCGGCCCTAGGGCCTATACAAGCCTAGCCATAACAATTCCCTTGTCTGGAAGGCATATGATATGAGTTTTATAAAGAGATGGAAGATTGATATTAATGACAAAACAGTGTGTGAGATAATAATAAAGTTGAGTATTAATGAAAGTAAATTGTGCTCAGAAAGATTGTGTTGGAGTGATGATGTGATTAAAAATATAGAGACATACAGGAAGTTAAAAATACAATGAAAATTATTTAAATGAAAGTAAGAAAGAATATTATTAAATGATAAACATATAAAATTTAGGCTGGAATAAAAAAGGCTGACATACACTGGGGACCATTGCTCCCACCCTGTGAAGGCATCCCCTTTGGTGAGTATTCCTTCACCTTGAAAGCATGTAGCTCAGCTGCCCCTATGGCCCTTTGCCCCACAGCCCCCTGGACCTGTAGAAAAAAAGTAACAAAAGGGAGAAAGAAAAGTCAGAGAGAGAGAAAGAAAAAAAAAAACGGAGACAAGAAATAGACTTGTAAATATTTTAAAAACTGTGCATTTAATAAAATAAAATTAAATATTTATTCATTTATTCAGATACTGCTAAGTATTGTTAAACAAATTTACTTAGTACTTGAATGAATGCATTCTGAGAAATACTCCAGGATAAAAATTCAAAAAACAAAAAACAAACTGGTGAAAAAACCACCCTTGCAGGTCCAGCGCCTTTAAACTCCTGGATTCAGATAGATGTGTGCAAAGTTCTTTATAATCCACAGGTTATGTTGTAAACAAGAACACCAATAAACAAAAAAAACAAATTGAAATTTTATTAAGCTTAAAAACAAGCTTTTTGTCGGCGCTCTGCACCAACTTCCTCAGAAAAACAAACTGCACCACACATTTGTCTCACTATAAATACATCACTACTCCACTCAAATGTGCCCCCTAGTGGCTCCCCTTTAAAAAGCACATAATTACACTTTGAAATTTTTAACTAAGAAGCGGCCAAAATGTTCAACAATTTGGTATCTACTACTCATACCTGCCATCAATGCTGGTAAACCTATGATGCCCCAAATATTGAATTTTAAAGCCACCATAATTACATATAAATACAAATGATCAAATGTGTCAATAGCCACAAGAAAAATTATGATGTATTTTAAAAATAAGTATAAAAGTGGAAAAAAATTCCCACAAGTGTTAATATAAACATTAATATAAACAATAAATGGTGAACACAGAAATGAAATAAAAAATGGTAAAACTCAAAAATATGTTCCCAGATGGCATTAAGTCACTCCAGGGGGCTTCACCTCACTAGGCTTCTCAATTTGAGGAAGCAACTGATGGAAAGCATACTGTTAAGTCCAGGTAAATGGTAAGCTTCCAACTTAAGTTGCCACATCAACTCCTTGCATTCAAGTCTTAAAGAATCGGGTCCCCCCATAAACTCTTGGTTTAGCTGATCAATGACTGTAAATGAAAATTCGTGACCTGGATTATCTAATATATGTTTGGCCAGAGCGTTGTCGACCTTCCCCTTCCTGATGGCATATAAGTGCTCTTATACTCATTCCTGTAGTTTCCTATCAGTCTTGCCGATGTAGAAACCTGGGCAGACCGAACACTGGGCTAAATATACCACCCGATTACTGGCACAAATGAATCTTCCTTGTATGAGATACTTCTTGTCCCTGATGGAAAAAGCTGAACTTGCTTTAATGTATCTGCAGTACCTGCACATGTTACATTTGAACATCCCAGATCTGGGGGAGGCACCAGCAACTTTGGACTCCAGGATGTTTTTGATGTTAAGGCTCCTCCTGAAAGTAACCTTAGGGGGCGATAATAGTCCAAATGCTCCTACTGACTCGGTGGTTAATAAGCGCCAATTTTTCTTTATAATGGACACAATGCCCATTGCATCCAAGTTGAATGAAATTACAAAAGTACAATTGAAAGTATCAGGCTCACTGGCGAGGCGAGGTAAACCTAAAGACCCATCCTCCATAATCCCCAAAATGGAGCGGAAGTGGCCATTGGCCCTCTTCCCCTGCACTTCCAAATTCAGTTCTGCGACAAAATCGGCGGGGTACCCTCTGTTGACGAACATGCCAAAGATGAACTTGCACTCCTCATGAAATTTCTTATCTTCTGATGTCATACGGGCTGCTCGAACAAATTGGTCTTTCACAATAGCCCTCTTTTGGTGTAATGGGTGTTCGCTGTCAAAATGTAGATAAGAATTCGAGAAGGTCCGCTTCCAGTGTATGCTGGCCATGAAGCGATTTAGGCTCCTATCTTTCTCTAGTTCCACGTCCAAGTAGGTAATCTTGTCAATGGCAAACTCAGATGTGAATTTCAAAAATTCTGTGGAGCCGTTAAAAAATGACACCAAGTTATTAACATCATCTAGAGTACCATTGAAGATGACAAAAATGTCATCCAAAAACCTAATGTATAATGCTACTTTCTCTTGGACCAAAAAATTAGATAATACAAACACCCTCTCCAAGTGGGCCATAACTAAATTGGCCACACTGGCTCCACAGGGCGATCCCATAGGGACCCCAATCAATTGGTGGAACCACCGGTTATTGAATGTAAAAAAGTTAATGGTAAGAATAACCTCCAATAGTTCGCTGACCATCGTAACTTCTTCTGCAGGAGCATGGTGAAAAAACATTTCCAACTGGATCCACTCAACCGCCTCCATCCTGCTTCGTAAATGTGTGACTGAGCCTTGGGGAAGTAATGCAGCATCCTACTTCATAAATGTGTGACTCAGCCTTGGGGAAGTAATGCATTATGCTACTTCGTAAATGTGTGACTGAGCCTTGGGGAAGTAATGCAGCATGCTACTTCGTAAATGTGTGACTGAGCCTTGGGGAAGTAATGCAGCATCCTACTTCGTAAATGTGTGACTGAGCCTTGGGGAAGTAATGCAGCATGCTACTTCGTAAATGTGTGACTGAGCCTTGGGGAAGTAATGCAGCATCCTACTTCGTAAATGTTTATTCATTTATTCAGATACTGCTAAGTATTGTTAAACAAATTTACTTAGTACTTGAATGAATGCATTCTGAGAAATACTCCAGGATAAAAATTCAAAAAACAAAAAACAAAATGGTGAAAAAACCACCCCTGCAGGTCCAGCGCCTTTAAACTCCTGGATTCAGATAGATGTGTGCAAAATTCTTTATAATCCACAGGTTATGTTGTAAACAAGAATGCCAATAAACGAAAAAAACAAATTGAAATTTTATTAAGCTTAAAAACAAGCTTTTCGTCGGCGCTCTGTACCAACTTCCTCAGAAAAACAAACTGCACCACACATTTGTCTCACTATAAATACATCACTACTCCACTCAAATGCACCCCCTAGCGGCTCCCCTTTAAAAAGCACATAATTACACTTTGAAATTTTTAACTAAGAAGCGGCCAAAATGTTCAACAATTTGGTATCTACTACTCATACCTGCCATCAATGCTGGTAAACCTATGATGCTCCAAATATTGAATTTTAAAGCCACCATAATTACATATAAATACAAATGATCAAATGTGTCAATAGCCACAAGAAAAATTATGATGTATTTTAAAAATAAGTATAAAAGTGGAAAAAAATTCCCACAAGTGTTAATATAAACATTAATATAAACAATAAATGGTGAACACAGAAATGAAATAAAAAATGGTAAAACCCAAAAATATGTTCCCAGATGGCATTAAGTCACTCCAGGGGCTTCACCTCACTAGGCTTCTCAATTTGAGGTAGCAACTGATGGAAAGCAGACTGTTAAGTCCAGGTAAATGGTAAGCTTCCAACTTAAGTTGCCACATCAACTCCTTGCATTCAAGTCTTAAAGAATCGGGTCCCCCCATAAACTCTTGGTTTAGCTGATCGATGACTGTAAACGAAAATTCGTGACCTGGATTATCTAATATATGTTTGGCCAGAGCGTTGTCGACCTTCCCCTTCCTGATGGCATATAAGTGCTCGTATACTCATTCCTGTAGGTTCCTATCAGTCTTGCCAATGTAGAAACCTGGGCAGACCGAACACTGGGCTAAATATACCACCCGATTACTGGCACAATTGAGTCTTCCTTGTATGAGATACTTCTTGTCCCTGATGGAAAAAGCTGAACTTGCTTTAATGTATCTGCAGTACCTGCACATGTTACATTTGAACATCCCAGATCTGGGGGAGACACCAGCAACTTTGGACTCCAGGATGTTTTTGATGTTAAGGCCCCTCCTGAAAGTAGCCTTAGGGGGCGATAATAGTCCAAATGCTCCTATTGACTCTGTGGTTAATAAGCGCCAATTTTTCTTTATAATGGACACAATGTCCATTGCATCCAAGTTGAATGAAATTACAAAAGTACAATTGAAAGTATCAGGCTCACTGGCGAGGCAAGGTAAACCTAAAGACCCATCCTCCATAATCCCCAAAATGGGGTGGAAGTGGCCATCGGCCCTCTTCCCCTGCACTTCCAAATTCAATTCTGCGACAAAATCGGCGGGGTACCCTCTGCTGGTGAACATGCCAAAGATGAACTTGCACTCCTCGTGAAATTTCTTATCTTCTGATGTCATACGGGCTGCTTGAACAAACTGGCCTTTCACGATAGCCCTCTTTTGGTGTAATGGGTGTTCGCTGTCAAAATGTAGATAAGAATTCGAGAAGGTCGGCTTCCGGTGTATGTTGGCCACGAAGTGATTTACGCTCCTATCTTTCTCTAGTTCCACATCCAAGTAGGTAATCTTGTCAATGGCAAACTCAGATGTGAATTTCAAAAATTCTAAGGAGCCATTAAAAAAAGACACCAAGTTATTAACATCATCTAGAGTACCATTGAAGATGACAAAAATGTAAATCCAAAAACCTAGTGTATAACGTTACTTTCTCTTGGACCAAAGAATTAGATAAAACAAACACCCTCTCCCAGTGGGCCATAACTAAATTGGCCACACTGGCTCCACAGGGCGATCCCATAGGGAACCAAATCAATTGGTGGAACCACCAGTTATTGAATGTAAAAAACTTGCTGGTAAGAATAACCTCCAATAGTTCGCTTACCATCATAACTTCTTCTGCAGGAGCATGGTGAAAAAACATTTCCAACTGGATCCACTCAACCGCCTCCATCCTGCTTCGTAAATGTGTGACTGAGCCTTGGGGAAGTAATGCAGCATCCTACTTCATAAATGTGTGACTCAGCCTTGGGGAAGTAATGCATTATGCTACTTCGTAAATGTGTGACTGAGCCTTGGGGAAGTAATGCAGCATGCTACTTCGTAAATGTGTGAATGAGCCTTGGGGAAGTAATGCAGCATCCTACTTCGTAAATGTGCGACTCAGCCTTGGGGAAGTAATGCAGCATGCTACTTCGTAAATGTGTGACTGAAGTAATGCAGCATGCTACTTCGTAAATGTGTGACTGAGCCTTGGGGAAATAATGCAGCATGCTACTTCATATATGTGTGACTGAGCCTTGGGGAAGTAATGCAGCATCCTACTTTGTAAATGTGTGACTGAGCCTTGGGGAAGTAATGCAGCATGCTACTTCATAAATGTGTGACTAAGCCTTGGGGAAGTAATGCAGCATGCTACTTCATAAATGTGTGACTGAGCCTTGGGGAAGTAATGCAGCATGCTACTTTGTAAATGTGTGACTGAGCCTTGGGGAAGTAATGCAGCATGCTACTTCGTAAATGTGTGACTGAGCTTTGGGGAAGTAATGCCGCATGCTACTTCATAAATGTGTGACTGAGCCTTGGGGAAGTAATGCAGCATCCTACTTCATAAATGTGTGACTGAGCCTTGGGGAAGTAATGCAGCATGATACTTCGTAAATGTGTGACTGAGCCTCGGGGAAGTAATGCAGCATCCTACTTCGTAAATGTGTGACTGAGCCTTGGGGAAGTAATGCAGCATGTTACTTTGTAAATGTGTGACTGAGCCTTGGGGAAGTAATGCAGCATGCTACTTCATAAATGTGTGACTGAGCCTTGGGGAAGTAATGCAGCATGCTACTTCGTAAATGTGTGACTGAGCCTTGGGAAAGTAATGCAGCATGCTACTTCGTAAATATGTGACTGAGCCTTGGGGAAGTAATGCAGCATGCTACTTCGTAAATGTGTGACTGAGCCTTGGGGAAATATTTTTTGTTATAGCATTTTTAAACAACTTTTTTAAACACCACTTAAAACATATGCACATATACATTAATAGAAAATAAACAAACTACATTCACATTTTTCCATTTATGCATATTATGCATTATATGTTTTCCTTCTTTATAATAACTTTTTTTCAGTCCAGCATTACATAAATTATTCAATTCCTGCCTTCTCTTAAACCTCACTCATCCTCATGATCATTATTCTGCATGTATGGTTCCTACAAATTCCACTTATTTCTAGGTAATTTGCTGTTTCCCTTTTCTAAAGATCACTCTTGCAATGCTTATACTTTTTTATATAATAATCAATACCTCAAATACAGTTAGTTTAGAGTTTGATTTCCTTTATCTAGTAATTGTTTTTTTTTTGGCAGCCACCAAAATTAAACTCAGCAAGGTTTTAATATGAATACGCAATTCAGATCCTATATCCCAGCTCAAAAAATCATGTCCTTAGTTACTGTTATTTGCTTCCCCAATATGTCTTAAAGAGTACTCTGTAGGGGCTTTTTAAAAATCTGACAATCTGGCAACTCATTACAGTCCCAAAAACAGGTTCTCAGTTATCTCTTTCTTCCCCATCACACCTCCAACATTTCCTATCTACCCGAGGAAAAATGCTTTGAGGTTTGATTGGAGTATAAAATGCCTGTGTACACACTTCCAAACAAAAATCCTAAATCTTCTGGACTTTGTTGTAGATACCTATGCAAATGCTTTCAAGCAAAAATCCTAAACTTTCTGGAGTTTGTTTCAATACTTATTAGCAATATATGTGAGCTCCTGTTGTTCACTTGTAAATTGCTTTTCCAGTCTCTCTTCCCAGTCTTTTCTAACCTCATCTGATTGATTCGTATAGTTTATTTATTTATATTTGGTAACCGGGTAGTCAGCAGAGACCCGGGGAGAAAAGCTCCCCCCAAAAAAGTTTACAATATTTATACTAAGATATGGTAGTTACAGTATCAAAAGGATAACTATGACAGTTTACATAATAATAAAATACAGTGTAAAAACAAGTTCATACAAGATGAAAAGTCACACATCAAACCAGGAAAGTCAATTATGATGTCAACACCAACAATGGAAATCAGACAATATTTAGTTACATAGATAAAAAACACAGTAGATGGGAAAGTGTGGATTGCTTAGCCAGGGGTGGTACAGGATCATAGCCAGTGATTGAAGAAATAATTTGTAAGTTGCTGTTTGAAGCAATGGGTATTTGGTATAGATAGCAAATGCTGGGGAAGGGAATTCCAAGTTTTGGCTATGAAGAAACTGTATAAAGAATCACCATGAGTATTGTGGTATTTGATGACTTTGAGTACGTTTTTATCTGCAGACCTGAGGGAGGTAAGGTTGAAATAGGGTTGTATGAGGTTAGATAAGGCTGGGCAAAAGTTGGTGTTATGAATAACGGAGTGAGCTACTATTAGTTGGTTTAGGGCTAGTAAGTTTGGGAGTTCAATCCAGTTTAGGTTTTGGAGGGCTATACAATGGTGTGTTCTATGAGGAAGGTTTGAGGCAAATTTGGAGATTTTATTGTAGCAAGCTTCTAGGCTATTCAGATCACATTTATGAAGGTTTGCAAAGATTTGTGAATAATAGAGAAGGGTGAAAAATAGGTGAGTTCTGGCAGTAGCAATTCTTGCATGGTTAGACAGATATGGTTTAGCCCTATAGAGGGCACCAAATTTTGTGTGGACTTTTTTGATTTTTAAAGCAATATGTCTGTCAAATTTTAGGTTACAGTCTAGGGTAACATCAAGGAGTTTAGTATATTCAACAGGTTCAATCCTTGTACCATTAGAGGTGAAGATAGAGAGATGCTTTTACTGTTTTTTATTGGAGGGATTAGAAAATATCATATGTTTGGTCTTGTTTGGATTTAGAATCAGTTGGTGGTCTGAGAGGTATTTAGCTTGCAATATTTTATATGCTCTAATAAAATTATAGCAACACTGGAAAGGTATCAGTCCTGGAAAAGCTATTAGGGTATATGCCTTTGCTTCATGAATACTATGGGGTGTAACTTTAATAAATGTTACAGCCAGTTATGACATTCCTGAGCTGATGCATTCAAAGACACCTTACTATGAACTGTAGGGGTTTAGGCACTGAGGTATTGATCTGCTTATGCTGCCATGGCAACCTCAACAGTCAATTTAAGGAAATAAGGACATATTCCTGCAAGGGTTGCTAACTTTACAAACAATTTCAAGTGTCTAGTTTAAGCTACAATGAAATATTGACATCAGTGTTTAGCTGTGTGCATTTGGCTGCTACCATACCTTCTACAGTAATTCATTATTTAATTCTACATATTATTCGTGATGGCCTTAAGAACTGAAGTTTGCAGTAATGTAATCATTCACAATATTATGCAGTCCAGCCAATTTCTGCACATCCCCCACCTTACTCCAGCTTGGGTATGGTGTCCTGGTCTACTGAGCCATAGCTAAAGTGGAGGAAATTCTGGAAATCACAAAAAAAAAAAATTACTGATATGTGGTTACATGGTTATGAAACTTAATAACTGCAACTTTCACAGTACAACTTGAATTTTACCTATGACTAAGCAACAAAATTTATGAAGCTATTACTGTAAGAATATATTAAATGCCTTCTTATTTTTATGTGAGATGTAACATTTATCTCTTTTTGAATTGATTTTCTATTTTTCTAACTGCAATTACAATTCAGACTGACAGAATGATTTTGGAATGTGTTAAAAACATCCTTGACTGATTTTAATACTTAAGGAATGTGACAGCAATGCAGTTTTTTAGCAGGCAGAATATCTGTGCTAACAAATGTGATAGTACAAGCTGAAGGACCAAAGGTACAAAGTGGAGGTTATGTTTACTTATTGGAATGAGCTGCATCATGATTTGATATTGCCTGATAACAAGAAATGAACATGGGCACTCATTTGTTAATATGGACTAGCATGACTATTCATATCTGATTTGTCTTATAATGTAAGCAGTGGTAAATACATTGCATGGTAGGCTGCACTTATGCGATTGTATAATGCAGTGCATTCTTGCTTTTAGTTGGAGACTGTGCCATCTTGTGTCATGTAACTATAGAATTAAAGGTTTAGCTTGAAGGATGTTTTATGCACAATAAACTGGCAATGTATCTGAATGCTTTACAGTGTCATTTTCACTAATGTCCAACAAATGTCTGACGAGTAGAGGTTCCATCAAGATAGTGAAAAGGAGATGGTTGAATATAAGCTTGTGAAAAAAAATGGCTGAAGCTACAAGGATCCACACAGAAAGGTGTGGTAGAGGAAGGAGAAAGAGAAGTTAATTGAACAATTCACATAACTACAGCAATCCATACCTTCTGTAAACCAGAATGAATGATGAGAAAGTGAGAGAATGAGTAATTTGCACTTCAGATGATGTATGCCAAGCAAGATTTTCATTTTCATAAATCAATGTATTTAAAGGTGCTTCAAAAATACAAGTATTATGCATGATGATAACATATCCATTAAATATTTGAGGTCATTCACCATACAAGTAAGTCCTACTTGCTGTTACATGACGTTTATCGCTGCATGAAAATGTCATACAAGTACTAACTTTCTTTCTAAAAACTTTCTTCAGCAATTATCAAACATAGCAGCCATCAACCACAGAATTGTCACATCTCATAGTTTTTTCTCAGCATATGGATTGTTAAAGTCTTGAAGCAATGATGAGAGTGAGTGTGTAAATATGTATGCTGTCTGAAACTACATTCTAGAAATTCTGAGTAAAATGTGCTTTTCTTTAACAGTACAATTACAAGATGAATTTCAGTAAAATGCATGTCATGTGGCTCTACTTTCTTGGAAAATATTTCTGTCTGAAAGCTATGAATACTTAGTACTGAGCATGTGATTCACATACACCATAGATGAAGCCTGAAACAAATGAAAAATATGTCCATTAACTGAACATTGTTGTTGTCTTTCGGCTTTTCCCGGTTAGGGGTTGCCACAGCGGAACTCCGGTCCACTAATGATTGGCAGTAGATTTTCACGAACGCCGAGGTGCCAGCTCGACGTTCAACCTTCAACAAAGGCATGTCTATTAACTGAACAGTAAATATTTTATTGTAGTCTCCCTATACTCATCACTCATCAGACCAATGATTGAGTACAATGCCCCATTCGGAATGTATCTGACCCGACACTTGCAGCAGCTGGAGAGGCCACAAAAGTTCCTCACCAAAAGGATAAAGGGTCTCAAACATCTGTCCTATGCTGCCCAACTGAAAGAACTCCAGCTCTATTCAGTCTTGCTCAGAGGTGACCTTGCCTAACATACAAGGCCATGTCAAACCCAGATTTGATGAATATGCTTCACCTCAAAAAATCTAGATCCGTCAGAGCCACAAGGGCGGGAGACTTAAACCTCGACACGGCTATTAATAGGACGTGCTGGAGGGATAGATTCATCACCCAAAGACTCCCTATGCTGTGGAATAAAATCCCGGTATATGTGAGGCAGAGCACCTCGCTGGCCTTGTTCAAGAGAAATCTTGACCAATGGATGGGAGATCGCAGATATACCCCAGGGATTACCTCAGTGTCACTGCTCGACAGAGGCACAGCAAAATAATGGGTATAGTTCCCCATAAAGGGTGGCGTAAGCCACAAAACTATGGGCTAGGCTTGTAAATGCCCTCGGGCAGAAAGCCTAGTATGAACCTATGAACCTATGAACCTATGAACTGGCCTAGAGAATTTTTTCACATCTGATATACTGCCATTAGCGAGTTAATAAGCACTAAATCATTTCTACTTGGGTTTGTGTTATCCAAAATTTAACAGATCATTTCTACAGTGCATTGACATAGGTTCATAGGTAGGTACTAGGCTATTGGCCCTAGGGCCTATATAAGCCTAGCCAAAAAGATACTCTGGCTTTCACCATCCCTAAACTAATGAGTAATAAATATTTATTGCAACTTGCTGTACATGTTTTAAAAGTGCACGTGTATTGTGCATGCAAAATAAGAATAACTCATCATTTTTTTTCTTTGGACATTGCATAGATGACATAAGTTATACACTACCAGTAATGAGCACCAAATATTTTTGCTTATTTTTCTCTTCTAAAAAGAGAGATCATGAATAATGTTCTGTACAATGCTGATTTTAAGGCTTTTGGCTTACACTGTGTGTCATTTAACTATGATTCATTTTTACAAATTCTATGTATTTGCAGCACAAGGCTTTTTGGCCCTCAAAGACATTTCCTCTAAATGACTGATTCTCTTTACATGTCAAAAAGTGAAAACCATCTGTGATGTCTGTTTACACAGGGAGAATGAGGGAAAGACTGACATATACACGTTCTGTGATAAAGTTATTAAAAGTTTATCACAGGTTTCCATGAAGTATTATAAACATTTGAACAACAAATAATAATGTTATTTTATTCAATTGCAAGTGATTTAGCTGTAAAACACGATACATTCTATATGCATTACACTTTTGGCTACTTGCCAGGTGGATTGCAAATTCTAATTAACTTGTTTCAGTGACAGGTTTTATTATACTGCAAAAATAGTAACAGTATTTACATTTCTAAAGATTATACAATAATTAATTTCTCTTGCTGTATACATGTGTTTCATCATACATGTCAACACATCATAAATGTGACTATACCAGTATTTTTTCATAACTTTCATGAGTTATAAACCCAGGATTCTATAAAAAAAGGCTTATACATTTTAAATCCAACATTTAACAACAAATCTAATGACAAATAGTATAAACTGTTGTAAAATGCTCCAAGTTTGTTTTTCTATTTCAACATGCAAAGTTTAATTCCTTAAACTTCCATTTGCTACTGTGTACCTGTAAGCAAGTTATATAACACAACAATAATCTTAAAATACCACTAAAAAGAAACTCTTGTGCCCAATGGGTTTATCTGGTTAATAAATAAAAATAGTACAATATGGACAGCAGGCCAGAGACTAGCCTCCCTATCAGTGATTGACATCAGAATATAGGCAAAGAGAAAGTGATATGAGAATTCTACTCTGGTAGATTTTTTAGATGACTCTAGAACTGAAGCTGTTTTAAAAATGTGATAATTAGGAGGTTATACAAAATATTGCACGATAATATAGGAATCAATCAAAGGAGGTTAGAAAAGATTGGGAAGAGAGACTGGATAAGCAATTTACAAGGAAATAATGGAATGTCATATGTACAACTCCCAAATATGAAATGAAGTGTAGATGATTTAGGAGTTTTGCTTGTAAGTATTACATTGGTACTTTTATACCCCAAGAGAGTCCAAAGAATTTTTCTTCAGGTAGATGGCAAACAAGGCTGGAGAAGTTGTTTGACCACAACTGAGCTACAAAATATAAGTATCTTTTGATTATTTTAACAGATTACTGTCTTTATAATTTAATATATATAAAGCACTTTGTCTATTCAGAATCTTCAGAAATCTTTATCTGTTTAAAAACTTTCATAGCTTGTTGTCTTAGGCTATTGTATAAACTGAAACATTTACTCTGTGTAATTATATCTTGGCTAGTGGGGGCTGGTTCTTTTGTGTCCTTAAGTTGTTGTTCTGGTCTTTGGTGCAGGCTGGAGAAGTTGTTTGACCGCTAACTGAGCTACAAAATATAAGTATCTTTTGATTATTTTAACAGATTAGTGTTTTAGTAAATTAATAAATATAAAGCACTGTGTCTATTCACAAGCATCAGAAATCTATATCTGTTTAAAACTTTCATAGCTTGTTGTCTTAGGCTATTGTATAAACTGAAACATTTACTCTGTGTAATTATCTCTTGGCTAGTGGGGGCTGGTTCTTTTGTGTTCTTGTAAAAAAAAAAAAAAAAAGTTGTTGTTCTGGTCTTTGGTGCAGGCTGGAGAAGTTGTTTGACCGCAACTGAGCTACAAAATATAAGTATCTTTTGATTATTTTAACAGATTACTGTTTTTATAATTTAATATATATAAAGCACTTTGTCTATTCAGAATCTTCAGAAATCTTTATCTGTTTAAAAACTTTCATAGCTTGTTGTCTTAGGCTATTGTATAAACTGAAACATTTACTCTGTGTAATTATCTCTTGGCTAGTGGGGGCTGGTTCTTTTGTGTTCTTGTAAAAAAAAAAAAAAAAAAAAAAGTTGTTGTTCTGGTCTTTGGTGCAGGCTGGAGAAGTTGTTTGACCGCAACTGAGCTACAAAATATAAGTATCTTTTGATTATTTTAACAGATTACTGTTTTTATAATTTAATATATATAAAGCACTTTGTCTATTCAGAATCTTCAGAAATCTTTATCTGTTTAAAAACTTTCATAGCTTGTTGTCTTAGGCTATTTTGTCCCACCCTCCGTCCCTGTTGGTGTCTTGCTCTTATACTTGGTGGCTTTGCAGTTGCCCGCCCCTACTGTGACACACCTCCCATTCAAGTGTCATTAGCTCATTCTTCTTAATACAG
The DNA here is from genome assembly GCF_019279795.1 of Protopterus annectens. NCBI lineage: Eukaryota > Metazoa > Chordata > Ceratodontiformes > Protopteridae > Protopterus > Protopterus annectens. The sequence continues at coordinate 313,861,675 of NC_056746.1, read as the reverse complement.
AGAACATTTGATAAGGCCTTCTGTTCCTCCTTTTTACCTTTTCAAAAGTAAAACAAAACTTTTTTTTCTTTTTCGCCTGAACCTTCTTGTGTTCTGACTGTGCTTCTCAAACATATTGGAAATATACAGTATATTTCAGAGCATTTGTTATAACTGTATTTGCTATAACTGATTTAAGTATTTTTCTGGCTTTTTGAATATTTACTGCTTAGCGACTGCATCTTAGCCTGTTTATACAGCTCTGCATTCTATTTAAACTGTTTTGTGTTGATTAACTGTTTTGCACTCTTAAAAGTTATTTGTTGCTTAATTTTACCTGTAGGCTAACACACTCAAGTATGCTAGCCACTTAAAAGCATTTATAGCATTTACTGTCTCTTTTTTTCCTTGTCTCTGTAAAAAAAAAAAATCTCTTGTTTTCCCACCTTACTGAACTAGAGTAGTCCAGTTTCAGAGTTGCTGATCCCTGGGCTTTGTTTTTAGTTCCTGTTACTGATCCATTGCCTTATTAGGAAGGAGGAAGTTTCTTTGCTTACCAGTGGGAGTGGGAAGCACTGAGCAGCCTTTTGTCCGATTGGTGAAGTTTCAGCCAGAAACTAGTAGTCTATTGGTCGTTTTGGGCCAATTCTAGCTCCTTTCAGCCCCTGCTATAAAACACGCTAAACACGTGTTTTCCAGCTTGTACCAACTCTGCACAGATCCTCGTGGTGGCCTGCAGAGTGATCCAAGCAGCAGAGAGCTGAAAGAGTGACTTTCTACCAGATATAAGTATTTTTGTGGCTTTCCCACTGTTATTAAGCTAGCGACTGCATTTCGCCTGTTTTACTGCTACTTTAAGTGATTTCTGCATTTTACACTGTTTATTGCACTTTAAGTTACTAATTGTTGCAAATTGTTTCTGTAGGCTACACACTAAAGTGCGCTAGCCGATTTACAGCATTTACTGTCTGTTTTTTTCCTTATCTCTGTAATAAAACAAAAAAATCTCTTGTTTTCCCACTTTACTGAACTAGAGTAGTCCAGTTTCAGAGTTGCTGATCCCTGGGCTTTGTTTTTAGTTCCTGTTACTGATCCATTGCCTTATTAAGAAGGAGGGAAGTTTCTTTGCTTACCAGTGGGAGTGGGAAGCACTGTTTGTCCGATTTGGTGAACTTTCAACCATAAACTAGTAGTCCATTGGTCGTTTTGGGCCAATTCCTAGCTCCCTTCAGCCCCCTGCTATAAAACACGCTAAACTGTACTGCTGATCTAACCAGTATATCCTATAACTGAAAAGTTCATCTCTACTTGATTCCCAAGTAGACTATTCTCTATCTGTAAAGCCTAGCACTTACTCCTACAGTACTTGCACCTTGATAAAGCACTCTTATTATAGATAGTACCCCACCAGCCTAAAACCCACTTAGTCCTTTGAAAGTTCTTTATCTACTACTTCTAGTATGTCGAGGGATCAGTTGCTAGTGTCCTCTCCAGCTCAACTGGTGAACCTGGGAATATTGAGGCAATGTTACAATTGCCTCATGCTGAACAATCCTCTTCTTCTCCCACAAAACACAAATACATGCGAGAGATGCAACTATACGGCCAAACTGGAGGCTGAGCTCTCTCAACATAGGACTGGCAAGACCAGACAGGAGGAGAAGGCAACCACACACAATACATACCCAGTCACACATGGTACCATCACAACTTCAAATCATACACATACTCACACAAAGACATACTGGAGGCTTTGATCAAAAATTTACCAAAACAGCAGAGGCCACCAAAGCAGACACCCAAACAACTACCACCTCATGACCCAACACATGCAACACATAGACCACACAGTCAGAGTGTCAAACAGTCACAGCCCTTAAGGCCAAACAAAATGCCAGACACACTTGTCATTGGTGATTCCATAGTCAGACACACTGGCGTCCGCTCACCAGACTGAGTAAGGAGAAGGTCACAGTAAGCTGCCTGAATCCGCCACATAACGCAAGCACTCAGGTCTCTCAACAGCAGGTACAAGTATGACTCAGTCATTGTCCACGCTGGTGTCAACGACCTGAGATGTACCTCCTTGGACTACATGAAAAGGGACGTCGAGGAGCTCTCTGATTATGTAGCCCAGGCAGGTATGACCCTGACCTTGAGCAGTATCCTACCTTCACCTAGAATGATGCCACAATACAGTGATAAGATGATCAGCTTTAATAATTGGCTTAAATTCTGGTGTCATTCAAAGGGATCAATGTCTGTCTGCCTGGGATGACATGCTGGACAAGCCACGCTGGCTTGCACCTGTCACCCTGGGCTTCCGGATATTGGCAAAGGCTCTTGCCACCCCATAGTGCCTTTTTAGGCAAGGCTCAAATTCTAAACCTACCACCCTAGAACACCAAAAGGAAAAAACTAAGGGTAATGCTGCTCAATGCCAGAAGTCTCAATCTCAAGATGCAGGCTCTTCTCAAAATGGAGAACATCGATGTCTGTGCTGTGACAGAAACCTGGTTCAAGGCTCCTGAGAGCACCCCAGCACTAACAGGTTTCACCTCATATCATACGTTCGGCCCCAAAATCCGGACAACACCATGAAAGGAGGGTGTCCATATTCATAAAGGACACCCACACCTCAAGGTTGATGCATCGGAGACCATCCACGTGCAATTAACCATAGGCAAGACTGCTCTGCAATTTGTAGCATGTTACAGGCCACCCTCTCAAACTCAGGAACCTCACATGGCCTTCCTGAAAACATTGGAGGGATAAATGTATCTCCAAACACCATCATACTAGGTGACTTCAACTACCCTAATATAGACTGGGAACACTACTCAAGCCCGAACACTCTAACCCAAAGATTCCTGGAGTTCATAAACTCAAATGCCATGGAACAACTAGTCACCATCCCCACAAGAGGTGAAAACATACTTGATCTCATCATCACGAACATGGGATCAAAATGTTCAACACCGAAGTATACCCTCACTGGTGAGATCAGATCATAAACTAATCTCGCTGGAGGTCCTCATCCCGCCCCACCTGAAACAAAAAGACCACAGTGAAAAACTTCTCAAAAGCCGATTTCACACTTCTAAAAACTAGTGTGGTCTCCTTTAAGGCCCTGAGCCAGTGGTAAACATTACTCAAACCGCTGAATCACTTACAAATGCCTTCTACCAGCACCTACAGGACTGCATGGATCAGGCAATCCCAAACAAAACTAAGACTCTCTGTACCAAAGGCAAGCGTCCAGTCTGGTGGACCCCAGCCATAAACAAGCTCTACAACAAAAGGAGGAAGCTACTACAAGATAGAGCAAAATCCTTGAAAGGTAAGACACCTTTGATCATTATAAGTAAAAAGTAAGAGCTCTCATAAAATCATCAAAGGCAAATTTTGAGAGAAAAATCGCCAAGTACTCTAAAGACAATCATAAGGCCTTCTTTAGCTATGTTAGAAACCTAGGAGGAAACTCCCAGATATGCTCAGAATTAGTTCAAAATGATGTGAAAATTACTGAACCTACACACATTGCTAACATACTGGCTGACAGGTTCAGTGCAAACTTAAGGAGAGATATCTCTTCCAGAGGATTGTAGCCCCCAAACATCTCCAATACCCAGGTGAGAACTGCCCACCCTAAGGCAAAAAACACAGCATCCATGGGACCGGATGGTGTCCCCGGCTGTGTGCTTCATGAACTCAACGAGGAATTAAACCCACAGTTAGGACAGCTGTTTAATCTTAGCCTCACCTCAGGTGTGGTCCCACTTCATAAGTGCCTCCACAGACCCTGGAAATTACCGCCCCATTAGCTTGACAAGCCTTATCTGCAAAGCCATGGAGAGGATCATAATGGAACTCATAAATAAAGACATAGGGAACTTGCAGACTTTGGATCCAACCCAGTTTGGCTTTGTCAAAGGCAGATCCTGCCTCTTAAACTTGGTTGACTTTTTCGAGACAGTCACCAAGGCCATTGATGAGGAAAGGCAGTCCATACAGCCTACCTCGACCTGGCAAAGGCCTTGACACAATACCCCACTCAGGTATCATCGAAAAACTCATCAGCTTGAATGTAAACCCATACATCACAAGATGGGTTGCAAACTGGCTAGCGACAGAACCCACAGGGTCAGAGTTGCTGGAGCCATGTCAGACTCAAAGCCTGTCACAAGTGGTGTCCCACATCAGTCCTGGGTCCACTCTTGTTCGGCATCTACTTTTCTGAAGTACAAGCAAACACAGGAGGGTTATGGCTGACAAAGTTTGCAGATGACTGCAAACTCACATCTGACACAGATATCCTCCAGAAGGGCCTCACAGAAATGGATAACTGGTGCCAGAGCCATGGCCTGAAGTTAAGCCAAAATGCATAGTCATACCCTTAAACAAGGTTAAGCTACCATATAGGTGACAATCCACTGAGCACAGAAAAAGTCATCAGGGATCTGGGGACCCAAGTTGACAGTAGTCTTCGTTTGACACTCATGTTGCTAAAGTAGTTAGGAAAACCTTCTATATCTGATCATGAAGGGATTCACATCTAGATCAAGGGAGGTCATCTCATCACTCATTAGACCTATGATTGAGTACAATGCCCGTTCGAATGTATCTGACCAGACACCTGATGCAGCTTGAAAGGCCCCAAAAGTTCCTCACCAAAAGGATAAAGGGTCTCAAAAATATGTCTTATGCTGCCCGACTGAAAGAACTCCAGCTTTATTCAGTCTCATACCGCTTGCTCAGAGGTGACCTGTGCCTGACATATAAGGCCATGTCAAACCCAGATTTGATGAATATGCTTCACCTCAAAAATCTAGATCCCTCAGAACCACAAGGGCGGAGACTTAAACCTTGACACGGTTATAAATAGAACGTGCTGGAGGGACAGATTCATCACCCAGAGACTCCCTATGCTGTGGAACAAAATCCCGGTACATGTGAGGCAGAGCACCTCGCTGGCCTTGTTCAAGAGGAATCTTGACCAATGGATGGGAGATCGCAGATATACCCCAGGGATTACTTCAGTGTCACTGCTTGACAGAGGCACAGAAAAATGATAGGCATAGTTTTTATTCAAACTAAAGGGGTGGCGAAAGCCACATAACTATGGGCTAGGCTTATAAATGCCCTTGGGCAGATAGCCTAGTATGAACCTATGAACCTATGAACCTATGAATCTATAACTGTAAGCCATTTGCATTCCATGTTAATATTAGCAGAATAGCCATTCTTATAAAAATATTAATACAACCTATTTTATATGACAGTTATTTTAAATATATATTTTCAACAAGGTTACCATGTACTTCAACAAAATTTAAAGGTCCCTATATTTTAAATTAATGTCACTGATCAACAGTAATTTATCCTATTAAAATATATAAATAGTTCTATAAAACTGACAGTGTATATCTTAAAAAACAACAATGCTGTAACTGTTAAACTCTAAATATTTATATTTAGCATTTATAGTCTCTGGGCCATAAGGAAGCATTTTATAATAATATGATCATTAATTCCAGTATTTTTATTAGCAGATAACCTTATATGTCACTCTGCTTCCTTACACTGAAGAGGCACGTTGTAATTACCCCCAAATTTCTCTGTATTAACCTGATCATTAACAACAAAATTAAACTTTTTAAAGTCCTTACATGCTCCTGAATGTTTTTGCTAAAGGGTTACTTAGATCTCCTTTTTTAATTGCCATTGCATGTTCATAAATTCTTTTCCACAATTTTCTAATGGTTTTACCCACATAACTGCAGCAAGTTTCACAAATTGCTATGTAAACAACTCCACTAGAATTACAGTCAAAATTACCATTACCCAAATCTGTTTTTTTTTATACCTTTAATAAACACATTAGAGGAATCTCTTAGAAATCTACAATATTTGCACTTGTTACATTTATAAGTGCCTAATGTTATTTTGTCTTTATTTCTGTAATTTGTTGTATTACTAAATGTCTCAAAAATGGACTTTAAAACATTACTTTCTTTATATGTAAATAGGGTTCTGTCACCTAAAACTGTCACTAAATCTTCATTTCTTTGAATAATTTTCTAATTTCCAACTAATATGTCCTTTGTATCTTCCGTGTCTATGGAAACTAGTAATGGAAAAGATCTATTGAATGTACTCATTTCCTTTCACACTCCATTTACTTTGTAAATTTTTTGAAAGATCTTCCTTGTTTCTTTTATGAATAGGAATGAATTTAGTAACTCTAAAGTCAAAAACTTCTTTCAACATTTTATGTACAAAATCTTTATTGTGACCCCTATCTAAACATGTTAAACAAAACGTGGGCATCAAAAACAAATGTATCATCTTCACTAGTTAACATGCTTAATTTAATAAATTAACCTTTTAATACATTATTTTTAATGTGTGTGGGGTGTTTACTAGATCTGCACAAATAGCTATTTGCAAAACTGTCTTTCCTATAGACTTTACTATGAAATTCTCTTTTGGTTTTGTACAATTTGATAGTTAATAGTCCAATAAATTAATGATGTTTCCTGAGCTACCCAGAGTAAATGACAAGAAGTCAGTACTTTTGTTTAAATCCCTAAAAACATATCAAATGAATAAAAAACTTGACTAAAAAACATTATATCAGTATAACAATTTTTTTTGCTTTTTTGTTGAAGTTGAGAATTTTATATGGTCAGGATGGTGCAGTGGTGTAGCGGTAGCATTGCTGCCTCACAGCAAGAGGTTCTCCGGTTTGATTCTCAACTGTGGTGCCTTCTGTGCGGAGTCTGCATGTCCTCCCTGCATTCGTGTGGGCTTCCTTTGGGTGCTCCGGTTTCCTCCCACGTTACAAAGACATGTGTCTGGAGCCTTTCTTCCCGGGCCTCCGCTGAAAATTGGCTTTGTTCCAAGTCGGACTTTCCCGGTTAACAAATGTTAAATAAAATAAAAAAATAAAATATGTTCTATTTCTGCTACTTGGTTGTTTAATTACACTATACCTTGTCTATTTCACTCAGAACACAGTGTTCAGATATCTCATGATTAATTTCATCCAAAGGCTGCTTGCCTCTAACTGAAAGCAGTTGCTAATGGGAACAACAATCTAGTAACTTTGCAAATGCAACAAAGAATCCTTGTAAATTTTACTCAGACCTTCCTGTAATAGTGCAAACTCCTTTCCAAACATTTCTGGCATAGATGAGATGTTTCATTTGCTGTTGCTGTTGCTGTTGCCTGGGATATATGATTTTGTGTTTCTTTCTAACCTTCTTGTAGAGATCATGGAGACTGGTGATGTATTCTCTTTTTGTGCTCAAATAATATTCCAGTAGGACTGGGATAGTCTCTGTCCCTCGTGTGTTGCTTTAGCTGTGGAATGAGCAAACTATGGACTTCATCTGTATGTTGAGGGTGGTAAAGGGAAATGCTTGCCAGGTAAATACAGGCGAAAGTCTGTACAACTGTGGTAGGGTTACCAGGTCATAGAATGGTGCACCATTAAGCAGATGAGAGTTCAGATTTCAGAGCAGGTTCTGCCTTTGAGGTTTGAGAACTGGCGGTGAAAATGAAAATGAAAATGGTGATTTGTTTCTTCCACCAGGCTAATGAAACAGATCACAAGTGTGTTTACTAACTGATGGGGCCAGTACTGAGAAAGATGAGATGTTCTGAGAATTAGTAGAATTTATGCAGAATTTAACAGATTTAAAAAAAGCAACGCAGATCTCCGTTGCTTTTTTTAAAGCTGTCTCGCTATGTTAAACTCCTTTAACATAGCGACACAGTGTGTAAAAAGCAACGGAGATCTTGCGATCTCCGTTGCTTTTTTTTTAACCTGTCTCGCTATGTTAAATGAGTTTAACATAGCGAGACAACTTTAAAATAAGCAACGGAGATCTCCGTTGCTTATTTTAAAGCTGTCTCGCTATGTTAAACCCATTTAACATAGCGAGACAGTAAAAAGCAACAGAGATCTTGCGTTCTCCGTTGCTTTTGCCCACAGCTCTGATGTACTGCGTAGGCCGCAGAACACCGGACAGCTGCGGAAGGGCAGCAAAGAGGCATTATACAATGCCATTATTTAAGTAAAGTAACTATTTCTTTCCATAAATAATGTCATTAATATAACAATAACCACTTCTGGGTGTGGGTAATGCTGGATTTACCCATGGTTGTCTTTGTTTCGTCCCTCGGGCTTCGCCCTTGGGACCAAACCACACCAACCGTGGGTAAATCCAGCATTACCCACACCCAGGCGTGGGTTATTGCTATAACAGACCAACCTGATATGCCATAGGAATGGAAGGAGGAGGTGGATGAGCTGACAAAAAAAGCTGTGTGACAGAGCTAAAGAGACAACAAAGAATATCAGGACACATGACATGCAGAAGAGGATGAAAATGAGGAAAAGGAGAAACTCACGTTGGGGTAACAAGGAAATGGTAGAGGTCAAAGAGCAAGTCAGGATGCTGTTATATGATGAGGAATGATAAATAGGAGGGCAGATATATAGAACTGGACAGATATAAGGATAGTTATGGAAGTAAGGTGGACTAAATCAGAAAAAGGGAACAAGCTATTGGGAAGGATCACACAGATAGAAAAAAGAATGTCAATAAAGAAGAGGAACAAATGATCTGGCAGTCCATTGTTGGCAATACAGACAGCAAACATCAACTTATTTAGAATTATATTCTATTAGCTACAGACAATTGGAAAGAGGAAAATTATGTTTGGGATCTAGAGCATTATTTGATGAAGAATTAAGAATATTACTGAACATAGATTATGCATACTGAGGTCAGCTTTATGGGAAATAAGTTGCCATACAGGATAGAGAAAAGTAATATATGCAGAGAATGATATTTGTTTACTAACTGATTCTTAAATCATGGAATAAACTGCCATTATCTCTTAGAAAGAGTACAGCCCGGGATTCCTTTAGGACAGCATTAGACTGCTGGGTAGGTGAATAGTAATATTCACTCAGTAGAATCTGTGCTTGATATGACCTTTGGGTCTTAACTTATTCTAGCTAACCCTCGTAATATAGAAAATTAAGATTCGCTAAGCCATCACTGAGGCATACACAATGGGCCTGTTTAACCTGAGGTAATCCTGGTTTGATTAGTAGCTTGGGAACTAGAGATGCTGGCTGAGAGTGAGCAGCATACCCATCCCATGGGAGGATGTTGGTGGATTTTTGGTATAAGTGCTACACCTATGGACAGGTCAGATAATGCAGATCCAGTAATATGGGTCTCTGGGACCCCTAAGCCTACCAAGGAATGTACATGCACCCTACCTACAAATAATGAATGTGTGGAAAGTCACATTCTGTGTCCAGCATGGTGAAATAGGCATAATGTGCTCAAGCCAATGAGTTAGAAGTATACAAAAAACAAAACAAAACAACAACAAAAAACTAATTATCATGAGATGAAGTCCAAATCCCTGGCATTTTCTGTACAGCTTGTCACAGAGGAGAAGAGACTTACTGAGGTGCCAGCTGACTGAAAGAAAGTAAATGATACTGCAATATGTGCACATGAAGGTAGCAATGGAAATGAGAGTTAGTGAGACTGGCATCTGTCCTTTAGAATGATCATGGAAAAGATTCGCAAGGATAAATTAGCAGCTTTCCAAAGTGAGTTCCCAATTCCAAAACCACTATGACTTCTTGTAGGAAAGCTCTTGCTCATCCAAAGTAACAGAAGGGCACTGAGAGAGAGATTATCATGGAATCACACTTGAAGTAGGGAAAGGAAACCCTGTGGATGATAGACAGTTGGATTTTAGCAAGGTGCTTAAAGTCATACTGCATGGAAGACTGCCAGGGAAACTCAGCAATACAGAGGCAAAGCCAAGACTGGTTAGACAGATCAATATATAGCTAACGGGATTCTGGGTGTCATAGGAAATGATAAAGTATCATCTTTTGGGGTTGGGGAATTGACATAATGGTTAAGGTGTTTGCCTCACAGACACGAGATGCAGGGTTTAATTCTCACAAGGGGTAATTAGCTAGGCTTAAAATGGCCCACAAGAGCTGTTAGTCTACTACTAATTTATGAACCTATAAACTTATCTTAGGGAGCCAGATGACCAGTGATGTTCCTCAAGAATCAGTACTTAAAATAGTATACTAAGTTCAATGTTTTTTTCAGAACTTTTAATTAAGGCATTATGAATGATACGGACAGAAAGGCTAGTCTGTTCCAGACATTATTAAGGTTGGGTCAGTGGCTTTAGATATGGGAAGGAGCAAAGCTTCATTATGACCTGGCCAAATTTGGAACATGATCAACGTGATAGCAGTTAGGGTCAAAAGCTAAAAATGCAAGATTATTGGAACAAAAAGTAATGTGAAGGCTAATTTCTGGGAGTGGTGCTGAGGAGAAACTAAGTAGATTACAGGTAAAAGATCTGGGACATACACTGTATCTCTAATGAACTACACAGGCAATTGTGTCTAGGATACTTGGGACTCAAAACAGAATCACTGAGACATAGAAACTGCATAATAACATGAACACAGAATGTTATAATATATGATGTTGCACAAAACTCACTAAGCATTTTTTTAGCAGTGGCTGTTCTCCATGTAGCCCCTAATAACAGGGAGTCTGCCTCCATGCTCCTGATCTCTAAATATACTATTTTTGAAATTGCACACCTTTGCAAATTAGAGAAAGTTAAAGAAAAATCTAATTTTCACCTGACCTCAGAGATAGTGCTAAATGACATCTGCAGTACAACTGATGCACACATACTCCAGTTAAAGAAACATAAATCTTCATGTGTTGACAGAACATTACTTGACAAATGAAAAATATCAATATAGATGATGAGCATAAACTGAAACATATCAATGCAGATCCCACAGAACAAACAAACAAGATACACATCAGAAATTACTGTAAAATAGCAAGCGTTAGTACAGGTTCTGAAGATAAAGAGTATAACTTGCAAAGAAAAATAAACTAAACTATTATTTTAAAGTAATAATTACAAAGAATTCAAATAAAATGAATTTGGATGTGTGGCAATAAATGTTAAGCCATGTAGAAGTCTGAAAGGCATATAGGAAAATAAGACGCCTACATCAGACATGCTGTAGACCAGAATACCCTAGAAACAAAGGTGGTTGAATTCCAAAAACTCCCTCTGGTAGAATTCCAAGGGCAGTAACCATTTGTATATGTGTATCACCCTAATTTCATGACAATTCTTAAATCTAATCGTCAACATTTATGGTAAGGCGATGTTTTTCTGTTCTTCAGAAACATTACACTTAAAAGCACAAATGGAAAAAATATGACAGAATTAGAAAAAGAATCAATTATACTTTTGTTTTGCTCCATTGCATGTTTCTTTTTTCATTTTGAAAATGAATTACCTAAATTTACCTTACCTCTTCAACAAAACCTATTAAATGACTTTCTAAAAAAATCTAAATTAAAGGAACAAATTCACATTTAGAAGAAAACCTGAAATATAGTTTATGAAGTAATTTGGTGCACAGAATTCTGGCTCTGATTTGGGCCACATTAATTTCCTCTTTCAAGAAAATGGGTTTTATTTAGCTTAAGCAAATTTAAAGGTACGTGACTCATACAAAAACACTGCATCCTGTAGGCAAGATGCATTGTAATATCCACTGTATCCATTTAAGGTAATTGCTTCAGCTAAGCATGCCATTTACTGTGTCCTGCCATTACATTTATCATGTAGGAAACACACAGCTGAAGAGAGAACCACGCATAAGCACCAAGTAATTCACAGAACTCAGATTCAGTTTGACTGATTTTCTGCTTATGTTTAGCGATGAGGATTCAAAATGTAACATCTTTTGTGTCATTCAGAATATCTTCATGCCACACTTTAATAAGAGATTATTTAATAACTAAAATAGAATGTATTCACAATCAGATTAAAAATAGAAAATACGGATGTATGTATTAGAAAATGTGCTAAATTTCTTTAAAGCAAAAATATTTTGACTAGAACTTCTCTAATATTCAGTTTTCTTTTCATTATTGAGGAGAGATAATAAAAAAGTGTGTTTTTTAAGAATGGTATATATTTATATTGTTATAGGATATGAAAGGTATGGATATACAACTGAACATCACATATGTTCACTTTTTTCATTGTTTTATGAGTCTGCTATTGATTATTCTTAATTTTGTATTCATTTTATATATCAGACCATGTAAATGCAGTTTTATGGGTCTTAATTAAGAAAAGAAACACAACAGATGTCCATTGTATAAGACATTTGAGTCTTTTGAAAAATCAAACAAGTTATACAATTAAATAATTCCAGGTAGCAATTAACTACTAGGCATACTGAATTGTGCTTCTCTCCATTCTGATATCTTACTTACTAGCAATATAATAATAGAGTTCTGACAAAGTATAAGATATTTTAGTTTTATAGCTTGAGACATATATTAAAATTACAGTAGACCCCGTCTTTTCTGACCTCTCTTTAACCGGCCATCAAATTTCTGCCATAGTCCTAGCAAAAAACAACAGAGAAGAACAACACTTCCACCTCCTCTGGGCTAAATAATAACTATCATTTGAGTTTTAGACTTCATATTCATTAGAAAAATGCATACTAACACAAATCCTGTTATTCTAGCTGATTTATAACCTATAAATATTTTTGTATGCTTTTTCTGAGTAACCAGCTATTTGTTTATCCAGCCTAAGGTCCGGTCCCAGCAAGAGCAGATAAGAGAGAGTCTACCGTAAACAAAAAAAGTAAACTTTGTGGCTTTAACTTTTTTTGCTAGTACTGTATATTTGGCAAATATGAAGACTGAGAATAGGCACAATTATCTTGTTAAATTAAAGCAGGAGATTTACTGGGGATAAATTAAGTTTCTAAAACTTATACATAGAGGAAAACAGGGCTTTTATTTCCAAGCAAGAATCATATTCTCATCTTATTTGCATAACGGTGCAGTGGTGCAGTGGTAGCATTGTTGCCTTACAGCAAGAGGTTCTCTGGTTTGATTCTCAGCTCGGGTGCCTTCTGTGTGGAGTCTGCATGTTCTCCCTGCGTTCGTGTGGGTTTCCTCCGGGTGCTCCAGTTTCCTCCCACATTACAAGGACATGCATCTAGAGCCTTTCTCCCCGAACCTCCACTGAAAATTGGCTTCGTTCCAAGTTGGACTTTCCCGGTTAACAAATGTTAAATAAATAAATAAATTATTTAACAGTAATTAAATAGGAGAGGATTTTTTAAATGTTTTACTCATTGTTCCCCCCTTATCCAAATACCACACATAGTAGAATTAGTATGGGAAGTGCACTCATTCTTCCTGCACATGTGCCCTGATGATGCAGTTTCTCTCTATCACCTTATTGCACTATATGCTACCTGCAAGCCCTCATGCCTCTGAAGGGCTGTCAAACAGCAAAGAATACATTCTCACCCTCCCCCTTAAGATGAAAAGCTGGACACCAGTCATTCATAACAAATGATAGTCTTCTAGGATCTGAGGTGCTGATCATACTAAGGTTACCAGCTTTCCATCTGAACCATCTGCCTGGCCTAGCTTCTGCTGTTTGCAAGGTAGAAGAAAAGTGAGAATAACCAAAAATATCATTTTGAAAAAAAAAAAGATCTCAACAATGTTTATAGGCACAACCTAAAATGAATATAAAATAAGATGATTGCATTACATATCTGATTAGCATGTTAAAATGTAATAAACCAAAAGGTATTATTATGTATCTCTTTCAAGACGAAGGTAAGAGATTAATCACATAAAAACATAACTATATCAAACCAGATTTGGAGTTTGAATCCCAGTACTAGAGTTTTGTATAAGTCATAATGACACTGTTAGGTTTAAAAGGCTATGGGTTCAGGAAGGGACACAAAACAAGGAATATGGAAAAAAAAACTGAGATGATTCTAGTTTAGGAAAGCACTGGATTTTAAGCTTCAGAAGTTAAATGCAGATTCAAATGAAAATACATATTTTAAATATATCAGCACATAGGTGCAAAAGATTAGGTGGTGCAATATAATGACAACATAATGATTCAACAGATTACAAAAAGATGCATAAAGTCTTGAAACAACTGACAGATATCAGACCTAAGATCTTTATGGTACAATAGCAAGAGTAGAGGGTCTACAAAAACACAGCTGTGGGAGGTAGCCACCATAATGGTAGAGCTTCAGATTGAGATATCTGCCCCTGTATTTCTTACTCTTGGATAATGGCTTGTTATATAATTAAGATAAGGAATGTGCTTCCTCATAGAAATAAGAATCAGGATGTCCAGATTTAGACTAAGGGAACATCTCATGTTTGGTATGTTTTGATGCATAGAACAGAAATGTAAATCAAAATAAAAGAATTAGCACAAATAACCATATTAACAAAGCTATATTTTATACACTGTAGCAACCAAAACTTGGAAATAAGTAAGTATAAGAAAGTATTAATATGGTCTATATATATATATATATATATATATATATATATATATATATATATATATATACACATATACATACAAGCAAATTGCAAAGCATCTATCTGTCTATATATAGGTTCGTAGGTTCACAGAAGGTCACTAGGCTAATGGCCCTAGAACCGTTACAAGCCTGTTGTCCCAGTTGTCGGTGGTTAGGTGAGAGAAGTTTGCAGTGGTAAGTGTCTAGGGTAGTTAATAACAATTTCTGTCCAGGAAGGACATGGGTGCACCCCAGGATTGCATTTGTGGTCACTCATCCACTGATCTAGGTTGCATTTGAAGACGGTCAATGAGGTGATCTGTTTTACATGAATATGAAGCTTGTTCCAGAGAAGTGGAAGTCTCTTGCAGATGTATCTATCTCTCCAGCATGATATATATATATATATATATATATATATATATATATATATATATATATATATATATATATTTTTTTTTTTTTAAACAGGAAAAATCTTTATTGAATTATCACTTAATGAAAAAAACTATACTGACATATTTTCAGTTTCCCAACATTATACATCACATACAATTTTCTACTGTCATTATCAGTCAAACATTACAAAGCTCATTCAATTTCTGCCTTCCCCTTAATCCTCATTCCTCCTTCAAACCATTATTCTACATGTATTTTTCCCACAGTTCCCTTTTTCTATGTAATGTTCTCCTACCCTTTTCAAATGATCCAACTTACAGTTCTTTTATCTGTTACTAAATTCACTATTTCTGAGCTAGACTTTTAATAAAAAGGGTGTTATACATAAAAGGTTGGAATGATAACTTTTTGATGCAATGATGCTTTGTGTAATGTATTTAAATGTCAATGGTCTCACAGATAAATCCAAAAAAGAATGAGTAGTGAGCAATATTAAAAAATGTGGAGTGCAAATAGCTGTTACAGGAGACACACTTAGAAAGATATGACCATGGGAATTTGATAAAGAAAGGTTTTCAGGATGGTTATTCAACGGAATACCTGGGACAAAGGAAGAGAGGAATAGTAATACTGATTGCAAAAGGAGCTCCAATAGTAATAGAAGTGGATAAAAAGACAATAATGGCAGATTTGCAGTGCTAATGGGCTACTGGCAAGACAGGAAGATTACAGTAGCATGAATTTATATTCCACCGAAAACTGCTATAATGGAGCTTAAGAAAATTCTAGGAGAAATAATTAGTTTTCAGCAAGGAACATTACTTGTAGGTGGGGATTTGAATGTGATTTGCAGCAGTCAAGATGTGTCTGAGGGGCCCAGAAGGGAAAGTATAACAAAACAGGGTAGATTTTTGAAGAAGTTTATGAAAATATTTGGCATGGAAGCTATGAATTTAGTAATAGGAGTTTGGAGTGAATTTACCTATTATTCCCCAAGATATAAAAACTGGACTAGGCTGGACAGAATTTATATTTCACAAGAACATATGCATTTAATTAAAAGTCTTGATATGCACCCAATAAGTATTTCAGATCATGCGGCAAGAATAACTAAAATAAAAACAGAGGGCAATGAAATAAAAATATGACACTGGCGCCGTCCCACCTATCTGTTGAAAAGAGAGGACTTTAAGAAATGTGTAATAGACATTATTAAGGAGCTGTTAGAGAGAATAGAAATTTCTTCTGAAAATATAGCTAGGGAGTGTGATAAAATTAAGGTAGCATTGAAAATAGGGTGGAAATAAAAGAAAGGGTGCTATGGTTAACAAGTAACAAGAATTATTTAGAGGGACTGACAAATGTTAAAGTATTGCAGAATAGAAGGAATCTCATAGGACAAGAAGAGGATCAACTGCAGAATGCTAAGCAGAAAATAAGAGATTATCTCAATAATATGCATGAGTTTAGAAAGAGTGCTGTTAAGCAACAGTTTTTTGATAATAACACTAGAGCATAAAAAGTTTCAGCATGACTCAGATATAAGAAAGTAGAAAGTGATGTTGCCAAGCTTAAGGAACCTACAACAAGGAAGGTAACAAGAGATCCTGCAGAAGTCCAAAATGACACACACAAGCTACAGACAAGATCCCAATTTATTCTACAACTTTAGCGCCTTGACTTCAACAGTCTTCAAGAAGTATACACACAATTACCAAAGCAATCCCCTTAAATACCCACTAGAAACAATTAATACATCAACTAAAAAACAATTAAACAATTACATCATTAAAGCACACACTTCCAATTAATTTCACAATTAAGACTATGTGGAACCAAGGTATTGTATTTCAAAATAAATAAAGATTCTTTAAATAATAATTGATCTTTTAACATTTCATCATCTCCTAGCTTCACAATTTTTTTTTCTAAAACAGTGGCCTGTAATAACTTATAATCACTATTGTGACATTCTTTAAAATGGACAGCAGTGGAACTTTCTAGTTTACATTTTTTAATATCTCTAACATGTTCCTGTAATTGACATTTAAACATTCTCTTAGTTTCACCTGTATAGACTAAACTGCAAGGACAACGTAAGGCATACACAATTCCTTTAGTAGTACATGAAAAATTCCCTAAAACATTAAAATTCTTACTTCCAATTTTATCAAAAGTTTGAACAACCAACTCACAAACATTACATTTGCCACAAGGGAAAGTTCCCCTCAGTAGTGGACTTGTTGTAACACCGTCTACAGGGGCAATAAAATAAGATTTTACCAATTTGTCCACTAAACTAGTTCCCTTTTTGTATGAAAAAACAGGATGATGGTTCAACAACTTTTTAAACTTTTCTTCCTTTAATAAAAATTTCCAATAATATTTAACCTGTTGTATCTGTTCACTAAGAATATTGTACTTCATAACTACATAAACATTATTTTGTAGTTGCACAGTCTTACTACTATGTGCATATTTCATGTGATTGGATTTATTACCTTTAAATTCATAACTTTTATAAATTGTATCCAAAGCATCAAAAATAGACAATGAATAACCGCTCTTTATGAACATTTGAGAAGTAGAAAGAATATCCTTAGATAGATCACCAACATTATTACAAATTCTATGCTATCACAACAATTCTCCATATGGTAGGAAATTAATTAAATGAGTAGGATAAAAACTTGAACCATGTAGAAATTGTCCCCCATCTTGAAATTTTCTAAATACTGATGTAAAAATTTCATCTCTTTCTGTACCTATCAGGTGTACATCTTGAAAATCAATTATTTTCCAAATTGTAGGCTGTCACAAGATAAATTATATTCATTACACTGTAAATCAGCCACAAACCTGAACTGTCTGTATGCCATCCTGACATACAAAAATAAGATTGTCAATGTATGTATAGTATTTTATTACATATTACTTGAAAAATTCATGTTGATAAATATATTTTCATTTGAACAAAGTCATAAAAAGGATGGCATAAGTGGGGGCAAAAAGTGCCCCTATAGCTGTACCTTGCAACTGATGAAAAATCTGGTCATTAAAAGAAAAAATGTTATTTGTTAAGCTAAATTCTATCCACTCAATAACATAATTTGATAAAGGACATTCTTCCAAAATAGAATACAAGGCTTTTATACCATCAATATGTTTAATATTGGTATATAGGCTGGTGACATCCAAAGTCACCCAATACATTCTAGAGTTCCAGTTAATCACAGAGATTTTAGTAAGAAAATCAAAAGTATCCTTAATATATGAATCCAATTGTTGCACATAAGGCAATAAATAGTCATGTAAAACTGTACCGATATTATGTAAAAAAATATTTGGTTGCCGCCACTATGGGTCTACCTGGAGGATTTATCCCATTCTTATGTAGCTTCGGTAGACAATAGAAAGTTGCCATAGTGCATTTCTCTATACTCAACTTTTTAACATCCTCTCTAGTTAAATAACCTAACCATTTTCCTTTGGCTAATAAGGCTTCATATTGCTTTAATGCCCCATAATAGCTTTCAATACTAACAACCTTATAAATACTTGTATCTTGTAAATGTAAGTAACACATCTTGAGATATTGTCTATAATGCAAAATCACAATTTTATTCCCTTTAGCAGCTGGTTTTATAATTAGATGTTTACTATCAACCAGTTCCTTTACTGCTGTCCATTCAGATTTAGTTAAATTACAACAGACAGAAGATTTATCATACCTGAATTCATTATAAATCTGTTCCACTGAAAAGCAAAACATAGCCTATCTGTTAAAAAGAGAGGACTTTAAGGAATGTGTAATCGATATTATTAAGGAGCTGTTAGAGAGGATAGAAATTTCTTATAAAAATATAGCTAGGGAGTGTGATAAAATTAAGGTAGCATTTAAAAATAGGGTGGAAATAAAAGAAAGGGAGCTATGGTTAACAAGTAACAAGAATTATTTAGAGGGACTGACAAATGTTAAAGTATTGTAGAATAGAAGGAATCTCATAGGAGAAGAAGGATCAACTGCAGAATGCTAAGCAGAAAATAAGGGATTACCTCGATAATATGCATGAGTTTAGAAAGACTGCTGTTAGCAACTGTTTTTTGATAATAACACTAAAGCACAAAAAGTTTTAGCATGACTCAGACATAAGAAAGTAGAAAGTGATGCTGCCAAGCTTAAGGAACTTATAACAAGGAAGGTAACAAGAGATCCGGCAGAAGTATTAGAAATATTATGGAAATTCTATGAAGGTCTTGGTGATATAAGGAAATATTCTATCTGGAATTTTGTAAATAATTCTGTCATTTATGAATATTGATATGATTTATACAGGACTGTATGTTACGTACTGAGCTAAGATGTATCCACAGTGTAACCTGCTGGGGCATAAAAGATTAATCTGCAAAACTTAAGAATAGTTGAGGTTAAGTTACTTCATAGCTAGGCCATAAACAAAATATGTTATCTCTCAGTTTCAGTTCACTAGCAGACACAATATCTAGAACTAAAAGTTTTTGTATTGTCTTGAAAGAGAAATAATTACTAGGTTTCAAATGTAAAAGTGTTTTATTGTTTTATGACTTCCAAGATCTGCAAACATCTGATATATATATATATATATATATATATATATATATATATATATATATATATATATATATATAACACAGAGGTGTTACATTCTGTTAGTTTCTGTTTTAGCTTGGGAACTGAAGTCAGGTGACAAACTGTGATGTCATCAAAGCTAACCCAGCAATAAAATGTGATATTAATTTAAGAACTCTTTCAGAAAGAGACTGGGCATTTTGTATTTTGTCTTGGACCTAGCAAGAATATCCACTCATCATCACCATCTGCACTTCCTTGCTGTAAGTAAGATTTAGGGCATAGTATCTCTTTAGATATAGATAGGAATATAATAAAATTAGTTTAGATGTTTTCTGTATTTATCTGAGACTGTCCTGCAATGTTGTTTTCAAATATTCCCTGTGATTTTGAACTCTGAAGTAACTGTGCTGATTTATGGAGTATTGTCTTGTTCTTTTATTGTTTATTATTAAACATATTTAAACCGGTCTTTGTGGCTGAAACGTGTGAGACATATTTAAGCTCTTAAGAGTAGTGTGTGTGTGTGTGTGTGTGTGTGTGTTCATATATAAATGAAATCTTACAGTCTGTGTGTGTCAGCTACTTGGGCAGGGACACAAAGCACTGGTTGGACATAGAGGGTTCTGGAGGTCTTGGCTTGTCCCTTCAGCTGAAATGTTAACCTTATAGCTGTGCCAGTGGGGATCTTGAGAAAGAGGCAAAAACCAGCTCCAGACTGACTATGATCTCTGTGTGCTCTTAAGGGAAATTGTACTTTACTGTGTGTGTACTTGTAATCCTCACATTGTGTATGCCCCCCCCACTGTTGCTAGTGGTAAGGATTGAGGCTCCTTGATTACTGGGCCAGTGCAGTGGCATCACATATTAACTGGTGGACAGGGGTGGGATATCCACATCACATATTAATTGGTTGACAGTGGTGTGATAGCCATATCACATATTAATTGGCTTGTAGTAGTGTGGATATTGAATTCCTGTAGCCTGTGTACAGTGGTCACTGAAGGTGTTTGTATCCTCAATCAGCCACACAGTGAACATTCAGAGTTTCACATCACAATTGTTTTATTTATTTATTTATTTTTTGTTAGCTTAGTTAGTCAGGGAGAGCAGGCAAGCATGTCAGCAGAGGAGTATGACAAGCTGACAAACAGCCAATTGGCTGAGATGTGCCAGGCTAAAGGAATGGTGCATGCTAATCTGACTAAGGCAGAAATGCACAGCCGCATCGCAGACCAGAGATCAGGAGGACAACCAGGCTGGCCTTGAAGATGTACAACTCTCAGAAAATAGGCAGCTTGACCTTTCCACAGAGGATATAAAAATCTGTCTGGAGTTAAAGAGACTTGAGATAGAGGCCAAGCATTTGGAAATAGAAGCAGCAGAGAGACTGAGATGTCTGGAGGCTGAGGAAAATGGGAAACTGCAATGTCTAGAGGTGGCAGAGAAGTAGAGGCAGTGGCAACAAGAAAGGAGATGCTGACTCTTCACCAGAATCGTGGAGGTAATGGGAAAGGGAGTAACTGAACTCCAGAAGCAACAAAGGTCAGTAAATATTTTCTAAAATTTACAGAGGGAGATAATTTTGATAGTTTCATTCACATGTTTGAGAGGGTATATAAACAGTATAATGTTGACCAAGGGCTCCAGGTATGATTCCTGACAGTCTTACTCCATGGTAAAGCTGTAACTGCTACTTCTAAATTGTCTGATACTGATTGCTTAAATTATAATATTGCAAAAAAGTGTCTTCTAGAATGCTTTAAGCTAACACCTGAAGCTTACAGGAAAAAGTTTCATGAGCATAGATGCAAGCAGATGAAAGTGTGTGTGAATATATTGCTGAACTAAGCACTTATTTTCATAGGTGTGTGAGTGGATGTCTGGTAGCCACTTCTGAAGGGCTGGCAGACCTTTTGGTGAGGGAACAAGCCCTTAGCACTTTGCCTGAGGACATGAGAATCTGGATAGCTGATCGACAATGCAATACTGCAGATGAGTTGGAGAAGAAGGGAAACCTATACCTAGCAAACAGGGCATCACTGCATAGGAAAGGGACACCCAGTGCTGCTCATGGGTCTAAGGGAACCCATAGTTGGCAGCCCAGACTGCCACAACAGAGTCCACCAGTAGCAGGGGAAGCCACTAGTCCAGGTGCACATCCAGGACCAAGTGTTAAATGTTTTAAATGCAGCCAGTGGGGCCATGTAGCATACAGCAGTCCATGGAGGCAAGGTAGGGAACAAAAGGTGGGAGAGAGTGTAAGTGGGAATGACAAAATGCCAGCAGTAAGTTGTCTCGAGACATCAAGGATACCAAACTACCACAAGAGGTTATATCCTATCTTAGTGGATGGGAAAGAGGCCACTACTAAGAGAGTCCGAGACCGCACTACATTGAGGTAAACAGAATTCTCCACTATGGAGATTTCCATTTACCTGGCCGATATTCTTCGCTTTCAATATTGTCGTGCCGACAATATCAGATTCAATATTGTCAGCTTGCGACAATATAATATAGACCCGTGAAACTGAAGGTGAGCCACAGCTGCATGTGGGTACTGATGTTCCCTTGGACAGAGTGGCTGCAAGGGCAAAGGTGAGTAGTAGTACCCAGACAGTGAGGCACGGCTGTCAGAGAATACCAGACTTCCTGTGGAAGGGGAGCTGGGAAGGGTTACTAAGAGTGAGTTGAGACAGGCTCAGCTCTTAAACCCTACATTACAAGGCCTGAAGGAGGTAGCAGCTAGTGAGGCACATGATTCTCAAGGGAAGGCGGAATCTGTATACTGGGACAAGGGGTTACTGTATAGAGAGTGGACCCCTGAGGAAGGGCTAGAGGGTGAGAGAATACAGCATTTGCAAGTGCCCAGAGCCTACCTTCTGGCACTCCTAGCCATAGCCCATGATATTCCCTTTACAGGTCATATGGGCATAAAACATACAAAGAGACATATTATGCAGAAATTGTATCAGCCTGGGATTTCTAGAGATGTAACAGAGTACTACAGGACCTGTGAGCAGTGCCAAAAGGTAGGTAAGGCAGGACACAAAGTGAAAACTCCTTTGATGCCTTTGCCTGTGATTGAGGAGTCATTTCAGAGGGTAGCTATGGATATTGTGGGGCCTCTGAGTATCCCAAGTTCCACAGGGGAAAAAGTATATCCTAGTGGTAGTAGATTATGTTACCAGATACCCTGAAGCAGTGGCTCTGTCCTCCATTGAGGCAGAGAAGGTGGAAAATGCTTTGTTATATATTTTCAGCAGGGTAGGTTTCCCAAAAGAAATACTGACTGACAGAGGTGTCAATTTCACGTCAGACCTGCTGGCTTGTCTGTGGAAGTACTATGGGTTGAAGCACTTAAAGACCACCCCCTACGATCCTCAGACTAATGGTCTTGTTGAGAGGTTAAACTCTACACTCACTGATGATGCTACGAGTATTTGCAGACCAGTTCAAGAGGGAGTGGGACAAATATTTGCCCCATCTGTTATTTGCCTACAGAAAGGTTCTCCAGGAATCCACAGGTTTTTCACCCTTTGATTTGTATGAGCATAGGGTGAGGGGACCTCTAGATTTGATGCGAGATGAGTGGGAGGGTAAGTGTGAATCCCACAAGGAGTCTGTTGTGGCATATGTCCTAAACCTTAGGACAAGGCTCAGGGAACTCATGGGCTTGGCCCAGGAAAACCTGGAAGAAGCCCAACAGCAGAAGAAGGTCTGGTATGACAGGAATGCTTGAGCTAGAGAGTATGTTGTATGCCAGTAGGTAATGGTTCTCATTCCTATCAGACACAACAAGCTGCAGATAGCCTGGGAGGGACCCTATAAGATAGTAAGGAAGGTCAGTGATGATAACTACATGGTAGAACTGCTAGGTAGGAGGCAGTGGCATAAATTGTACCATGTTAAAATGATGAAACCTTACCATGATAGGGAGGCCCTCATGCTGAGTATTTGCAGTGAATGGCAGGAGGAGTTTGAGGGGAATCTGGTGACTGATCTGCTCAGTGTGGTCAGACTGACACTTCAGTGGAAGGGGTAGCAATATCCGGCAGCTATCTCCTACCCAGGTTCAAGAAATCTGAGCAGTGGTACAGGAGTTTGGGGACATGTTCACTAGGAAACCAGGGTGCACCCACCTGTTGCAGCACCGTGTGTATACAGGACCCCAAGGGCCTATTAAGCAGACCTTTTACAGGTTGCCTGAGAGAGTTAAACAGACTCTTTGGGAGGAGATACAGGAAATGTTGGAACTAGGGGTAATTCAGGAGTCCAGCAGTCCCTGGGCTTCCCCAGTGGTGCTGGTACCAAAGAAGGATGGCAGCACCAGGTTCTGTATGGACTACAGGAAATGAAATAGTCACACAGAGTCAGATGCTTACCCCATGCCTAGGACAGTTGAAGCCCTAGAGCAGTTGGGTGGGGCTAAGTATCTTACCACTATTGATCTTACCAAGAGTTACTGGCAGGTGCCCTTGACTCCCAGTGCTAGAAAGAGGTCAGCCTTTGTGAATCTGTTTGGTTTGTATGAGCTCACGAAGATGCCCTTTGGAATGAAAAATGTCCCAGCAACTTTCCAGAGGCTGGTAGATCATATCCTAGCAGGAGCAGGAGATTTTGCCCTTGCTTACCTACATGATATTGCCATCTACAACCATTCCTGGCAAACACACCTTCAGCATGTCAGGGAGGTGCTGGGCAGACTACAGAGGGCAAGGTTGACCATTAAGCCCAGCAAATGTCAGGTGGGTATGGCAGAGGTCTCCTACCTAGAACATAGAGTGGGGAGTGGTAAGATCAGGCTAGAACCTGCCAAAATGGAAGCCATTCAGGCATGGCCTGCCCCTGTTACCAAAAAGCAGGTGAGGGCATTCTTAGGGACAGTGGGGTATGACAGAAATTTGTCCCCAATTATAGTACCATAGCTGCTCCCCTCATAGTCCTGACAAGGAAAAATAAGCCAGATAAGGTAGTGTGGACCCCAGAATGTGAGCAGGCATTCCAGAAGCTTAAAGGAGTTTTGGGAGGACCCCCTGTGTTAACCAGTCCAGATAACAGCAAAGAATTTGTTGTGCAGGTGAATGCTTCAAACCATGGGGTGGGGGCTGTACTTAGCCAGGTTTCCTCAGAGGGAAATAGGCACCCAGTGGTATATCTCAATCATAGGCTCCAACCCAGGGAGGAATGCTATACAGAAAATGAATACCTAGCCATAGTGTGGGCACTGCAAAAACTTCAGCCTAATCTGTATAGAAGGAAATTCACTGTAGTTACAGACCACAATCCCTTAACATGGCTACATTGAGCCAGCCAACAAAATGACAAGTTATTAAGGTGAAGCCTAGGGTTGCAGGCATATATGACAGTGGATAACCACAGAAGAAGAGCCAACTTCAAAAAACGACTCAGCCAGTAAATCCAAAGATTTATTTTCGCAGTAACAAACGTGACTTCTCTCTAGCACCTCAGCAAATGCCTTTAACAGAGTACAACAATACCAATTCTTCACTTCATTTATGTATTAAAACAGAATTAATAAAACAATTAAGAACAACTCATTACAAGAACCATTTTCAATTAACCTCTCTGTTTAACCCATTGGGATGCAGGGTGTCAAATTTTAAAATAAAAAGTGCTTATTTCCATTGCAATTTACTTTTTAAACACATACCTCTTTCACAATGCACTTTTTCCAAAATAGTACCTTATAATTTACTCCCATCACTATTGTGATACATTTTAAAATGTAATCCTAATGGGCTTTCCACCTTTTCATTTCTAATACTTCTTAAATGTTCTAAAAATCTAACACAAAAACTCTGTTTAGATTCCCCTATAAAAAATAAGTTACATTCACATTTCCGTACATAAATAATTCCTTCCGTTACACAACCATAACTGTCATTCAAGTCAAACTTCTGTCCATTTATTTTATCAAAGGAGCACACTGTATGACTACATATACTACAATGTTCACAAGCTCTAAAACCTAAATTTATATATGTTTATTCAACCTTATTGCAGGAAAATTAAACTGGGCATGCACAAACATATCTTTAATGCTTCTCCCCATTTATATGACACCATAGGTCTTTGAGGTAACAATTCACCCAAAAAGGATCCTGTATTAAATAATTCCAATGGGTCATAATTATTTTGACCAACATTTCCGTATAAACACCATAAGTGGTTACAAAAAATATTTTATCCACTGGTTTAATATGACAGTGTAGCACCGCAGTGGGGTTAGCATTCATACAGGCCCATTTCAATACTAAACCATGTTTATAAAGTGGTCATGTCTATAATGACTAAAAGAATGACAAAGTAATGCTAAAATTGATAGATATGGATCAATGTGGTTTTATTTAGGGGAGGCAAACATTTGACAACATTAACAGAATATTGATGATCCAGAGGGAAGCAGAATGTAAGAAAATACCATTGTTGTTGGTGGGTCTTGATGCAGAGAAAGCATTTGACAGAGGAAACTGGGATTTTACAAGTAGGGCAATAGAAGCATTTGCATTTTCTGAAAAAATATATAAGGTTGATTAGGAGGTTATACGAGGGATTGAAGGTGAAAATTAATGTGGGAGGGGTCCTTTCTGATAATTTCTGCTTGAGCAGAGGAACCAAGCAGGGGTGTCTTATTTCTCCTTTGTTATCTGCATTACATTTAGAACCACTGGCAAAGAAGATAAGGGACTCAGAAAGTCAAGGATATAATTGGCTTGGTAGTCAAGAAAAGCTGGCTCTATTTGCATATGATGATATTATTTTATACCTGTCAAAACCAGAAAGAGGCATTACAGTGTTGTGGGACATTTTGAGATAGTTTCAGATCTTTTCAGGATATAAAATTGATGAAGCTAAAACAAAGGCAATAGCGCTAAATTATGAACCCACACACAAATTGGTTCAGCAATATCCTTATTTATGGGGACATGATAAAATGAAGTATTTAGGAGCATGGAATAAAATGATTCTGGTGTGGCAGCTAAGGATATGTGGGAAGAGACTAAAAAAATAATACAAAAAATGAGAAAATGGAAGCTTTGTTATATGGATATGGATAGTAAGATACAAGCAGTCAAAATGTTTTTAGTCCCATTAGTCTTATACACGTCAGACATATTTTTATCAACCAGAGGAGAAGTTGTAGATAGCAATTAATAAAGGGCTGAAGGATTTACTCTGGCAGGGGAAGTCGGCAACAGTGAAGTGGGATACGCTGTTTCTTCCTGTAGAACAGGGCTAATTAGGATTACCCAATTTGAAGGGGTATTTCAGGGCTACACAGTTAAGGCTCCTATACATAGCACAAGCAGGAAACTATAATTCAAAGTGGAAAGGGATGATGTGGAAACATGGGGGAAGCTCAAGAAACAAGGAGAGACTGGGATTTTGGAAGCAGGCCTTTAAGGAGAATAACAATAATCATACAGAATATTATTATACATAAAGTAGCAGAAAGTATTCTAAGAACTAAGCCAACATGGTATTGGAGAACGGAGATTCTGCTGATAGGGATAACTGCAACTAGGGATATAAATACTAGGCAAGAGAGGGATGGAATTTATTGGAGAAAACTAGCAAGGGAACCAAGGTATTGTGAGTAAGTAACTAGAGAGGGAAAAATGATAGAATGGGAAGATGCCAAGAATTTATTTGCACTACAGGTTAGAGACTGTCTTCCCTATCAAGGATTGAAATGGGGGGGGGGGTTCGTAAACAAAAGTAGAATTTTTAATAGAATCTAGAACAGAAGTTGCCATTAAAAAGGAATAAATAGTAGAGCATATAAATTACTGCATGATAACTATAAGAATCGATCATAGGAGGTTAGAAAGGATTGGGTAGCAAGAGTGGATAAGCAATTCACAAAGAATGAATGGGAAGATATATGTATGTCTCCCAAGTATGCAACAAAATCTAGAAGATTTTAAGATTTTGTGGAAATGTTTACAATGATATTTTTATACCCGAAGTAGAATCCAGATAATTTTTTTTTGGGTAGATAGCAGATGTTGGAGGAGTGATGGGGAAGAAAGAGGAA
Organism: Protopterus annectens; assembly: GCF_019279795.1. NCBI lineage: Eukaryota > Metazoa > Chordata > Ceratodontiformes > Protopteridae > Protopterus > Protopterus annectens. The sequence goes on along the minus strand of NC_056746.1, from coordinate 313,834,144 downwards.
AGTAGGAACATATTTTCTGGGAGTGCAGCAAGTTGGCAGACATTAAGGATTCCCTTTCTGGATACACTGTTGCAGATGCTGGGTAGGCAGATTGGTATGACAAAGGAGATAATTTTTCTGAGCTATGATATAGAATCAGAATTGCCTAGACATGGTAAAGCCTTGCTGTCTCTAATTATGGCGGTTACCAAAAAAGCAATTACTATAAAATGGAAATCAAAATCTAAACCAGCTATATTAGAAACAATGAATATAATAACAGAGATAAAACAACTGGAATCGAGATCTTCCGAAAAAGGTAGTAGCAGACTACATAGGAAAAATGGGAATTGTGGGAACAATACATATAGGGGAGGAGTGAGGTTTAAAAGAAGTCAGGACGTAACTGAGCTATGTAACGTTTGACTGAAAATGACTGGGTTGATTATAAGTGATATATAATGTTAGCAACTGGGAGTGTGTCAGAATGGCTTGTTATGTAAAATGCTTGCAACTAGGATTGTGTCCACGTGGTTTGTTTTCACTTATATGAATGTATGGTTGTTTATGTCATAAGTGATGGTTTAATAAAGATGTTTCTTGTTTAAAAAAGAGGCAGGAACTGAATAATTTATATAATGTTGCTTAGGTTAGATGATGCATAGCAATATATCTGAAGCATAATGTTTGTTAATTTTAACTTGTTAATACAGTTTGAATACTGTTATATAAATGTAAATGTGCCTATGTCACAAGTGATAAATTCAATAAAAGTGTTTAAAAAAATTGCTACTTTTGGTATGGTTGGTTTAGACTTTGATTTTCTAGTAATTGCTTTTTTTTGGCAGTCACCAGAATTTAACTCAGCAAAACCTTACTATGTCTAGACAATTCCAATTCTGTATCATTGTTCAAAAAATAATTTCCTTAGGTACAGCAATTTGCTCACCCAGTATTTCTGACAGAGTAGTCTGCAACAACATTTTAAAGTCTGCCAACTCATTACACTCCAAAAATATGTTTCCAATTACCCCTTTATTCTCCATCACACCTCCAACATTTGCAATCTACCTGAGGACAAATTCTTTGGAGTCTGCTTGGGGTATAAAAATACCTATCCAAACACTTCCAAGCAAAGATCCTAAATCTTCTAGACTTTGTTGCATAGTTGGGGGCCATACATATATCTTCCCATTGTTTTTTTGTGAATTGCTTATACAGTATCTCTTTCCCATTCCTTTCTAACCTCATCTGATTGATTCCTATAGTTATCATACAATATTTTACATGCCCTACTAATTATCCTTTTTTAACAGCCATTTCTGTTCTAGATTGTACTAAAAACTCTACCAGTCATTCGCTTAGGCCCCTCCTGTTATTTTCTCTTTGCTACACTCTGATATCAATCCTTAATAGGGAAGGCAATCACTAGCCTGCAGTCCAAATGAATTCTTGGACTCTTCCCAATCTATTACCGTTCCCTCTCCAATTATTTGCTCCCAATATCTTGGTTCCTTTGCCAGTTTTCTCCAGAAAATTCCAGCTCCCTCTTGTCTGTTCTATGTACCCCTAATTGCACTCATCCCTATTGGCAGACTCTCCTTTCTCCATTCCCTTGTTGGCTTAGTACTTAGAATACTTCTGCTACTTTATAAACATTCTTAGAATACTACTAATACTAATTATTATGTAATTCTACTTCTTAGAATACTTTATGCTACTTTATGAATATAATATTCTGCATGGTTATTGCTATTCTCCTCGAAGATCTACATCCAAAATCCCAGCCTCTCCTCATTTCATCATCATCCTTTTCTACTTTGAATTATAGCTTTCTGCTTTTGCTATGTATATGAATCTTAACTGTGTACTCTGAAATATACTTTCATATCAGTAAATCCCAAACCACCTTTTCTATTGGAAGGATCAACTTATCCCTCTTGGCTCTTGCCCTCTTCCCCTCCTGGATAAAATCCTTTAGCACTTTATTAATTGCTATCCACAACTTCTCATCTGGTTGGTAAAAATATGCATGACTTGAACATAAAACTAAAAGGACTAAAACATTTTCACTGCTTGTATCTTGCTATCCATATCTGCAAAACAGCTTCCATTTTCTCAGTTTTTGTATGATCCTTTGTTTAGTCTCTTCCCACATAAGCTTAGCTGCCATAATAGAATCCTTTTAACCTAGACTGCTAAGTATTTCATTTTATCATGTCTTCATAAATATGGGTATTGCTGAACCAATTAGTGTGTGGGTACATAGTTTACAGCTATTGCCTTTGTTTTATCTTCATTCATTTTGAATCCCAAAAAGACTTAAAACTGTCTCAGAATGCTCTACAACACTGAAATGTCTTTTTCTTGTTCTATCAGGTAAAAAAACAATATCATCTTCAAAAAAGACAACTTTTCCTGATTACCATACCAGTTATATCCTTCAATTTCCAAGTCCCTTATTTTTTGCCAATGGTTATAAATATAATATAAATAAAGGTTAAAGAGGACACCCCTGCCTGATTCCTCTGTTCAATCAGAACTTATCATATATCCTCCTAATTAACCATATTGTTTTGTCAGGGAATGCAAATGCTTCCATTGCACTACTCATAAAATCTCAACTTACTCTGCCAGATGCTTTCTTTGCATCAAGACCCACCAACAACAATGGTATTTTCTTAGATTCTGCTTTCCTCTGGATCATCATTGTTCTATTAATATTGTCAAATGTTTGCTCTCCTCCACAAAACCATACAGATTCTTATCTATTGATTTTGTCATCACATTTGCCATTCTTTTAGCCATTATAGGCAAAAACACTTTATAATCATGGAAAAGGGTCTATATGAAGCTGCATTTAACAGATCTTTACCATCTTTAGGTGTTATAGCCATCATAGATTTCTTACAGGATGTTGGTGCTTCTCCTCCTTTTAAAATACTGTTAAAATAAACCTTCCAGATCTTTATAACCTTCTTTCCTCCGAGCCTCCAAACTTTCACAGGAATACCATCTATTCCTGGAGACTTTCCAGTAGATTAGTTATATATCATCATTTTATCTTGTCTCCTCCTGTCCTAATTGTTAGTAATTGAGCCTCATCTACTTCTAACCTTGGCATATTTATTTCTTCCATGAACATTTTCATTTATACTTTTTCTTGATTTCCACACTTCTCTGCATTATATAGATTGTCATAATTTTTTTGAAATATTTCCAATACCTCTGCAGGATCTCTAGTTATTTTCCTTGTTATAGGCTCCCTAAGATTGGCAACAGCCCTTTCTACTTTCTGTTGCCTAAGCGATCATGCTAAAAGCTTTTGTTTAACAGCAATCTTTCTAAACTCATGCATATTTTCTATGTAGTCCCTTATTTTCTCTTTAGCACTCTGCAGTTGTGCCTCTTCTTGTTATGTGAGATTCTCCCTATTCTGGAATACTTTAACCTTTGTCAGTCTCTCTAAATAAGTCTTGTTACTTTTTAACCATTCTCTTTTTTCTTTTATTTCTATCCTATTTTTAAATTCCACTTTCATTTCATCCCACTCCCTAGCTATAGTTGCAGAAGAAGTTTTTATCTTCCCTAATAACTCCTGAATAATTTTCACTACATATTTCTTAAATTCCTCTTGTTTAACAGGTAGTTGGGGAAGTGCCAATGTCTCATTTTTATTTCATTACCCAGGATTTTTATATTAGTTATTATTTTCCTTGATCAGAGCAAGTTATTGGATATGTATCAAAACTTTCAGTTAAATGCACACATTCATGTGAAATATAAAACTGTCTAGCCTAGTCCAGTTTTTGTATTTTGGGGAATGATATGTAAATTCTCTCAGAGCTCTTACTACTGAATTCATATCTTCTATATGTAATATTTTCATACATTTCTTCAAAGATCATCCCTCTTTTGTTATATTTTCCCTTCTAGCCTCCCATATACATCTTCAGTGTTGCAAATCAAATTCCAGTCCCCTATTATAAGTAATATTCCCTCCTAAAAGCTGATTATTTCTCCCAGAATTTTCTTAAGCTCCAATGCAGCAGCTTAAAGTGTAATCCTCCCTTGCTAGTAGCACCTTGCTACTACAAATCTCCCATTTATAGCTTTTTTTCCTCTTCTATCAATAATTGAGATCCTCTAGCAATTAATATAAGTACTCCCTTTTCCTTTGTCCCAGATAGTCCAATGAATAACCATCATGAAATTCTTCCTTTATCAAATTCATATGTTCAGTTCTTTCCAAATGTGTCTCTTGTAGCATAGCTATTTGCACTCTGCATTTTTAATACAGTCCACTACTCTTTCTTTTTTATGTACACCTAAGAAACCATTCACATTCAAAGATAATTACTGACATAATGACAAAAAGGTATTACTCCCACCTATGTATAACATCATTTTTATATGTCTAGTTTCAGCGTTTGTGTTACATACTTAAGGTTGATCTTTTATACAGTTGTTTCTTGTCATATTCATTTGAATCTATGTGACATCCTACAAAACTGAGAGTCCTCAAAAAACACTCCCAAAACTCACCCAGAACCTATTAACTTAATACAAACACATTAAACTATGTATATCTTCAAATAGTAAAGTTTAACCCTCCTAATAGGAACAATTGTCAGCTACATTCAGGCTTGAACTGACCTATAATGAAGGTTATCCATGCTAAGATGTATAGTACAGCCTGTGCTTCTAATTATCAATAGGATCATAGGAGGGTACTAGGCTAATGGCCCTAGGGCTTATACAAGCCTAGCCAAGATATACCCTTGTTCCCTTATAGACCAAGAGATACAGTCTATATTTGCAAAGTGAGTCTAAGGTCAGCACTGGCTCCCCCTGTCCAAGAGGGACATAGGTGAAACCCCCAGGGTAAATTTATGTTTCCCATGCAGTTGTCCAAGTTATGCTTAAATTGGGTCATTGAGGAGCTCTGCTTAATATGAATCGGGAGTTTGTTCCAGTGGAGTGGTAAGCTGTGGGAGACATAGTATAACATGTCCTGTTAATGTCACAGGCTAGGTTAAGGTCCTTAGAATGAGTGAGTCTTGTCCCATTTGATTTGCGGATGTGCAGCATTTCCACTGAGGCAGGGTCTGAGGCTGCTCTGTAGGCCAGGCACAAGTCACCTCTAAGTAGTCTATACAATATAGAGTACACTGACAAGGCCTTCAGTCTGTTCAGGTAGGTCATGTGTTGAAGGTTTTAAATTATCTTGGTGAGAAACCTCTGAGGGCTCTCTAGCTGCTGTAGGTATTTGGTGAGGTACATACAGAAGGGACCATTGTACTCAATTATTGGTCTGATGAGGGACGAGTACAGGGGAGTTATAACCTCCTTAGCTTTGGATGCTATGCCTTTCTTACCACTGTGGACACATGATGATCAACGTTAAGATTGCTATCAACCTGCATTCCCAGATCTCTCACCACTGGGTTTGAACTTAGGGAGGTTTTATTAATATTGCAATTTGCTGGGACTTCTCCTTTGCTGAAGGGGATGATAATGCATTTCTTTTGCATTAAGTCTGTGGTTTTGGCACCAATCATTTATCAGTGTAAGCCCATTTTGTAGTATGTTGACATGAAGGATTTTTATTTATTTATTTATTTATTTATATTTCTTGACCGGGAGTGTCTGACTGGAGGTAGGCCCATTTTCAGTGGAGGCCCGGGGAGAAAAGCTCCACAGTTAAAATAAACAGACAGTAGTTACATTGGATTACATAGCGATTAACAATTTACATAGCAATTACTTACAACATATTTACAGATGAAGAACATAGTACATCAGTAGACAACTAGAATCTTTATCTGTGAAGTACATAACAGACATTAACAAATGTTACAAGAAGAAGTTCCTGCTCTATAATAAGTACTGGCTTATGAGTATCTGAGCTTGCCATAATCAAGGTAGTTAGTGGAGTGGAAAGAAAGGTAGTGTTTGGATGGGGTGGGTGATATTAGAGTGGGAGTTGCAAGGGCATAGCCAGCATGTTTTTAGGTGCACTTTTAGTAAAGTTTTGAAGTAGGTGCATGATGGTACAGAGGTAATTGTGGGTGGGAGGGAGTTCCATAATTTGGCTATGGTGCAAGAGAATAGTGCTTCACCAGCAGAGTTATTGGCTTTAGTGATCTGCAAGTGATTTTTGTTGCTGGATCTTAATGGTCTGGTGGTGCGATAGGGTTGGAGTAGATTCTGGAGGGATGGGACATTTAGTGGATGGTTTACTAGTTTGTGGGCGAGTGAGAGTTGATACCATTGAAGGAGGTGAGGGAGTTCAAGCCAGCCCAGTTCAGCAAGTGAGAGACAGTGGTGACTACGGTAGGATGCCCCTGTGGCGACTTTGGCGATTTTGTTGTAGCAGGTCTCTAGCTTGTTTAGATCGCATTGCCTTAGGTTGGTATATATTGGAGAGGCATAAAGTAAGGGTGGAGATAAGGTGGGAATTTGCTATTGATTTATTTATTATGATTGATTTAATGATTGCACCCAGTTTGCAGTCATCAGTGAACTTTGTAAGTCACATGCCATCCATTTTCACCTAGATTACTGAGAAGTAGATTCTAAACAGTAGGGGACCCAGCACAGATCCTTGTGGAACACCACTGGTAACAGGTCTGCTAGTAGAGGTGCAGTCCCCAACTTTGACTGTATGCGTTTTGTTGGTGAGCCAGTTTTCTACCCATCTAATGACATATGGGTTAATCCCCAGCTGGGTGAGTTTCTCAATGATGCCTGTGTGGGGTATTGTGTCAAAAGTCTTGGCTAAGTTGACATAGGCAGCATGTACTGTTTTACGGTCATCCAGGGCATTGGTCATATCACTACCCAGGAAGTCTCAGCCAATAAGTCTAAATGACTACTGTCCAGTTGCTCTCACCTCCATGGTAATGAAGTGGCACTAAATGCAAATAAAACCAAACTAATGTTTTTCCCCTACCAAAAACTCCATTGACAAATCCACATTTACCATACAGAGCCAAAACAACACCCTTTTTGAAATTGTTCCCAACACCAAACTTCTTGGCATCATTATTGATGAAAAACTAAAATTTGACACCCACATCCGCGCCGCAATCAAGAAAACCCACCAAAAGTTAGGTCTCCTCTACAGGCACAACCGCTTCCTAAGCCCCTCTTCCTGGCAAACTCTTGCATCCACCTTCCTACTCCCCTCCCTTATGTATGGTGCCCCTCTTTTCACCAATCTCCATCTTGGCCTTTGGTCCAAACTTGAATCCTACTACCACAAGATCTCCAAATTTGCAACCAATTCAAAAAACGTATCCAACCACTGCCACTCCCTCCTCACTCTCAACTGCCTTGAACTACCCAACTACCTCAGTTACCTACAACTCACCATTGCCCACAAGCTCATCTTTAAACCTCTTGCTACTTCCTTAAAAATGTACATTCCCAACTGCTCACTCAGATCCAAAAAAACTAAATCTCCTTCAGGTCCACAAATGTGCACGACCTCCTGGCTATCTACTGCTATCCCACTCCTTAGCTAAACAGTGGAACCCTCTCCCCACACACCTACGCAACCTACCTAACCATACAAATTTCAAATCTCAGTTACTCTCTCATCTTTCTTCCAAATGGGAATGCCTTGCCACTCTCCAAACCCCCCATTCCACCTTACACTGATTCATCCAACTACCTCTACTATTACTTCATCCCACCCAAAACAATCCCTCCCCTACCAAAAACTAATTTTCTCTCTAATAGCTATTATACTATACTCTCCAGTCTCAATTATACTATTATCCTCTCCATGCATAATATTTTCCTAACGTACTAATGGCTAGTAGCTATATATTTTGAAATTTTAAACCTACAATTGAGTTTATAACAAAAATATTCACTTTCTGTAAATGTTGAAATTTCTGTATTGAATTATGCCTTTTCATTGTTGTAACATTGTGACAAGCCAATTGCAAATATCATGGAGCTTATCTGTAAATGTTTAATTAGCTGTATGAACCATGTCCTTTTGTAACATGTGAAATGTAACTTCCAATTATTGTGGAGCTTTTCTCCCCTGGCCTCCACTGAAAATGAGCTCTTCTTGGCCTAGTGGACTTCCCAGGTCATCAAACTTAAATAAATAAAATAAGTGTTTTGAGCAGTTAATCAAGGACTATCTATCATCAAGCCCATCTGCAACACTGGATCTGCTCCAATTTGCTTATCGATCCAAGCGCTCCACAATAGATGCCATCTCATTAGCACTTCACAAATCCATGTCACATCTAGAAAACAAGAACTGTTATGTTTGGATGCTATTCACTGATTTCAGATCTGGCTTCAATACGATCATTCCACAACATCTGATAGAGAAGCTGGTCCAGCTGGGCATCAGCACCCCCTTATGTAATGGGATACTGGACTTTCTCATTGATAGACCCCAAAAGGTATGCATGGGTAAAAACTACTCAAAGAGCATAACACTGAGCACAGGATTGCTCAAGGATGTGTCTTGAGCCTGCTGCTGTTCACCATGCTGACGCATGACTGCATCGCCAGGCACAGATTGAACCAGATCATTAAGCTCACAGATGATACAACAGTTGTAGGTCTTATCAGCAATAGTGATGAAACAGCTTACAGACAGGAGGTAAACCATCTAATCAACTGGTGTGACATCAATAACCTGGCTTTGAATGTAAATAAGACCAACGAGTCAATAATGGACTTCAGGAGGAGTCAAGAAGCACATCATCCACTCACAATCAAAGAGGAAACAGTGGAGAGGGTGCAAAGCACCAAATTCCTGGGGGTGCACATCTCTGTGGACTTGTCATGGTCGACAAACACTAACTACATTGTCAAGAAGGCGCAACAATGTCTACACTTCCTATGAAGGCTGAGGAAAGCAAACCTTCCACCTTCTGTCCTCAAAGCCTTCTATAGAGGTACCATTGAAAGCACATTGACAAGCAATCTCATAGTTTGGTATGGGAACTGCAAGGCTCCAGACTACAAAGCTCTCCAAAGGGTGATGAGGGTAGTGGAGAGGTTTATAGGATCCTCGCTCCCATCTTTACAGGACCTGCATGAGGCTCTGTGTCCAGGCAGATCCAAAAAGATAGTCAGTGACAACACTCCCCATGCTCATGGACTGTTCTCCTGCTTGTCTTCAGGCAGGCATTAGCAGAGCATGTGTTGCAAGCCATCCAGCTATAGCAGGAGCTTCTTTTCACAAGTCATCAGACTGTTGAACTCTAATAACATTTGCAATAACAGGACATCAGATCAATCAGTTACATAGCTGAAGAAAAACTTCTCTGTGCAATACTCAATGCTAATTGCTCTAAATGGTGCAATAGCTAAGCTGGTTCATTTTTTACTGCTGTGCAATAAGCAGTGCTACTACTAGTTAGATGAGGAAATAACCTATGTCATAACAACTGTCTACTGTTACTGTGTTGTTAAACAGTCATGTTGTTTTGTTTCTTGCATGAGCTGTCTGTACTTTAAGACCAAAGCAATGAAATTTCATTCAGCTTACACTGTTGTGTGGGTCTGAATGACAATAAAGTTTACTTTGACTATGGTGACATTCTTGAAGTCTGCCAGGTTTAACAGGCATGGCCTGGCCTTAATGAAGCCAAACTGGGAAGGTCTCCTATATCCTTGTTGATAAGGTCCATGATGATTCTCTCCATGGCCTTATAGATAATGCTGGTTAGGCTTATGGGTCTATAGTTCTCAGGGTCGGTTGAACTGCCCCCTTTGTGCAAGGGGATTACTGTTGCTGTTTTCTATTCAGCTGAAAGAAGCCAGTACTTAGACTGTGGTTAAAGAGAGTGCCCAGTGAGTCTGACATCTGTTTTAGACCATTTAGTCAGCAACCTTGGATGTTATCTGGTCCCATAGAGGCTGTGTTTTTGGCCTTGGAGTGTGCAGTTATGACCTGCTCTCTGGAAATACTGGGTAGAGGACTGCTGACAGGTATGCTTTGAGTTATGATTGGTGGGGATGGGGGGGGGTGAAGTTTTCACCAAATCTGTCTGCTAGCAGGTTTGTGATGTCCTCAGGTTCAGTATGAGTGGTACCATACACTATTCATTCAGCACAAAGCTGGGCCTTCCCTTTTATATTTTGGATGTAGCTAAAGAATGCTTTGTGATTATCCTTAGCTAGGGATGCTAATTTAATTTCATAATTAGCTTTATATCACTTTACAAGATGTCTAATTTGCTTGTTCAAGCTCTGGAGAGTGTTCCACTTCTGCTGAGACCATTCCCTCTTGTTCTTTGACAGCAGTTTCTTTCTCTCATTGTATAACCTATTTATGCTAGATGCCCACCATGGTAGCTTGTTTATTTGTGAGGAACTTTTTTTTTTTTATCTTTTCTGGTATAGCTGAATCTATACATTTGTTTAGGTGTTTATACAGGGCATTTGTGTACACCTCTGTTTAGGAGGCATTGCTGTCAGTGGTGTCAGGGGGGTTTGAAACTATTTATGCATCTCTTAGGAGGTTAGAGTTTGCTTTGGAGACATTTTCAACCTTATTGTGCCTAGGGGGTCAGGTACAATCCTAAAATTCGAACAAGACTGATTTATGATCAGTCTTTAACAGGAACGGTCCCACACATGGGAAGGTGCAGCAATCCCCCATGTTGGTGAGTACTAGGTCATGGACATTAGAGCCACTTGTAGGGGTGTAGACTATCTTTTCCAGAGTATTTGTGTTATCAAAGTCCAGGAATCCTAGAGTGAGTGTATTTGGATTCATGTTTCCCAATCAATGAAAGGATAGTTAAAGTCACCCATAGCCAGAGTTTTTGGCTGTACTGTGAATGACTCAGGTAGGTCCAGGTATGAGGTGTGGATTTCTTGGTTCATGGTGGGGGACCTATAGCTAACAATGACATGGGGTGGGGGAGGTCTTTCTTACAGTTAGTTGTACTTGGAGTAACTCTAAGGAGTTGCACTGTTTAACCAGTCTTGAGGTGTATTTGTCTTTAGGGAAGATGAGTACACTTTCTTCTTTGGTTCTTTCATGTTGATTTTGCAGTCTGAACGTCTGAAAGACATTGTAGCCTTGCATGGCTGGAGTACTCTCTGCGGCATTGAATCATGTCTTTATGACTGTACAGACATCAGCATCTTCCAGAGTAAGGAGCGCTTCCAGTGCGTGCACTTTCTGATTTAAGCCCCTGGCATTAAGCAGCAGAACCTTAAGTTTATCTCTAGAGGATATTTTTATGTTGGGAATTTTAGTCTTATGACATTGCCTAAAAAGACACTATGGGTGAGGCAAGTACATTTGCCAGTAACTGAAAGCCAAGAGGTGACAGATGAAAACCATTTCTGGAAAAGCAGCATGTGGACCATATCATCCCAGGCTGACAGATACTGGATCCCCATGGACTGGAACCAGAAGCTAAACCAATTGTTGAAGTCAATAATTTTTTTTTTTTGCTTGTACTGAAGCCTCATCCTGAGTGAAGGTAATATGCTGCTTAGGGCTAGGGACATACCTGCCAGGTACACATAATCTGAAAGCTCAGTCATGTCTCACTTCATACAGTCCAGTAAGGTGGGTACGTCTCAAGTCATTCACTCCAGCATGGAATATGATGGAGTCATAACAGTGCTTGTTGTTGACAGACTTGAGTGCATGTGTGATGTGGTTGATCCTGGCTCCTGACAGGCAGCTGACCGTGACCTTCTCTTTGTCCAGCCTGGTGAGGGGGACATCTGTGTGTTTTACTATGGAGTCGCCTTTGACCAAGACATTTGGTTTTGAGGTGTTTTGCCTTAGGGACTTACTGAGTGAGACACTGATGCATGTGTTTTTATGTATAGTGGATTCTGTTGGGACTGTATTGTGCGCAGAAGGTTTACCCTTGTGAGGTCTTTTAGTAAATTTCTAGTGAGTACCTCCATGTATGTGGGTTTATGAGTTATGTGCTTGGTTTGTGGAAAAGGTGAAGTGTGTGTGCTGACAACCTGTTTGATATCTGGTTTGTTGTTACATGAGACAGAGAGCATTTATTCCAGAGTCATAGTATAGTTACATCTCTCACATATTGTGTTTGTATATCTTAGGAGTAATAGCTTACTAGTATACATGAGGCAATTGCTACATTGCCTAAGGATGCCCATGTCAATCAGGCTGGCTGGAGAAATGGCGAGAAACTGTCTGCCCATTATGGTAGGTGTATTCTGTAATAAGTAGTAGGGAGTGGGCTAGAAGGACCAGGTCCTGCTGAAGGACTAGTAAAAACAGCTAATCAAAGGGGAGGTTTAGGAGTAGAAACTTGCATCAATGCCTCAAAATGCACAGCTGGGTTGGTCTCTGGGCAACAGTGCACAACTGCATTGGATGACGAGAATCAGGGAAGCTTAGGAGGGGTTCCTTAGCAGTTATCTAGGGAAATTTTAACTTTCTAAGCATTTGCATCTATACACTGCCATGTGCGCAGCTACACCCAAATGTGGTACTTAAATGCAAATGAATTTAAACAGTTCTAACAGTCTTCCTATAGGAAAGCCCCCTCACTGAGCCTTTATTCCAACAATCTCTAGCTCAGATGGTTCCCGAGCAACACACTTCTGCCAAAAGAGTGCAGGGGGCCTTCTTAATGTAGAATAGCTGGTTTTAGTGCTCTAGTAATATCAAACAGTCTAGATTCAGCAAGTCTGAATCTAGCTAATCCTATTTAAGGCAGATGAATCAAAAAATAAGTACAGAATAAGAACAATCACAGCAGCAACAACAGTATAAAATGAAGCAGCAGTACAGCGAAAAACAGAAAAAAAGTGCAAGAAAAAGACTTAAATTCTACTTATGTTTAGGTTCATAGGTAGGTACTTGGCTATCAGTCCTAGGGCCTATAGAAGCCTAGCCAAAAAGGTACCCTGGCTTTCGCCACCCAAGAAAATTATTTTCCTTTGCCCCTGTCGAGCAGAGCCACAGAGGTGATCCCCGGGGTGAATTTCCTATTTCCCATCCAATCATCAAGATTTTTCTTGAAGAGCACTAATGAGGAGCTTTGTTTGATATAGATAGGTAGTTTGTTCCAGAGTAAGAGAAGTCTTTGGGACAGGAATCTATCCCTCCAACATGTTCTGTTTATTGTGGTGACAAGGTTTAGGTCCCTAGAGCATGTAGTTTGGAGGGATTGGGATTTCTTTAAGTGGAGCATGTCCAACAGCTCTGGGTTTGATATAGCTTTGTATGTTAGGCAGAGATCGCCTCTGAGTAGGAGATATGCGACAGAGTAAAGCTGGAGTTTTTTGAGACGGTCTGCAGAGAATCAAGACACTATCCTCCAAAAAAAAGGAAGCCAATCTGGTGGTCCACTGCCATAAACAAACTGTACAACAGAAGGAAGAAAATGTTGCAAAAGAGAGTAAAATCCCATGAGTGGAGGAGCTCCCTTGTCAGCCTCAGTAAGAAGCTGAGACCCCTTATAAGATCCTCCAAAGCTAGCTATGAAAACAAAATCACCACTAAATCCAAGGACAACCACAAAGCATTCTATAGCTATGTCAAGAATCTAGATGGCAACACCCAGATCTGCTTTGAGTTACAGCACAAAGGCACGAAAATTACAGAACCAACTGATATTGCCAACATCCTGGCAAGTCGGTTCAGTGCTAACTTTACCCCCCTCTCACCCCCTAAAGGGCCCATATCTATACAGGAAGAATGCAGAGTCCCTGTAATCACAACTACGCAGGTAAAAGCTGCACTCTCTAAAGCCAAAATCACAGCATCCATGGGACCGGACAACATCCCAGGCTGCATTTTACACGAACTTCAGAACGAACTGGCTCCCCACTTAAGCACCATGTTCAATAATAGCTTTGCATCAGGCTTTGTGCCCACTGAATGGCACACAGCAACAGTTATCCCACTTCACAAAGGGGGAGCCACCACTGATCCCGTGAACTATTGACCTATTAGCCCGACGAGCCTGGTCTGCAATGCCATGGAACGTATCATCATGGAACTCAATAACAAAGACATTGGTAACCTCCAAACTCTGGATCACACCCAGTTCGGGTTTGTGAAAGGCAGATCATGCCTCCTGAACCTGATCGACTTCTTTGAGACAGTAACCAAAGCCGTGGATGAGGGTAAGGTGGTTCACACAGCCTATCTTGACCTTGCCAAGACTTTTGACACCGTCCCCCATTCTGGAATTATAGCTAAACTCACTAAACTAGGTATAAATCCCTACGTCACAAGATGGGTTGCCAACTGGCTCACTGACAGAACCCACACTGTAAAAGTTGCAGACTCCAAATCTGACCTCAAAGCAGTGACAAGTGAAGTACCACAGGGTTCCATCCTGAGACCTCTCCTGTTTGGTATCTACTTCTCTGAAGTACAGGCTAACACAGAAGGCATCTGGCTAATGAAGTTCGCAGATGACTACAAACTAGGAGCCATAGTCAAATCCCCAAATGATGTGGACATCCTACAGAAGGGCCTCACTGAGACAGATGCCTGGTGTCAGAGCCATGGCCTCAAGCTCAATGCGTCATCCCCTTTGGTAAAAACTAAGTACCCATGAACTACCACATAGGCAGCAATCTACTTAACACCAAATGCGTGATAAGAGACCTTGGGACCCAGGTGGACAGTAGTCTCTCCTTTGATAATCACATCACCACAGAAGTCAGGATGTCCTTCTACATGGCACACCTCATCATGAAAGGGTTCTCATCCAGCAAAAAAGAGGTCATTGTTCCCCTGTACTCATCACTCATAAGACCCATTATAGAGTACAACGCCCCTTTTGGAATGTACCTCACAAGATATCTGCAGCAACTGGAAAGGCCACAAAAGTACCTCACAAAGAGGATTACTGGCCTCAAACAAATGCCCTACACCGACCACCTCAAAAAACTCCAGCTTTACTCCATAGCATATCGCCTACTCTGAGGTGATCTTTGCCTAACATATAAAGCTATGTCAAACTCAGAGCTGTTGGACATGCTACACCTAAAGAAATCCCAATCCCTCCGAGCTACATGCTCTAGGGACCTAAACCTTGTAACCACAATAAACAGGACACACTGGAGGAATATATTCCTGTCCCAGAGACTTCCTATACTCTGGAACAAGCTACCCATCTATGTCAAGCAAAGTTCTTCATTAGCATTCTTCAAGAAAAATCTTGATGAGTGGATGGGAAATAGGAAATACACCCCGGGGATCACTTCTGTGTCTCTGCTGGAAAGTAGCACAAGAAAATAACTTTCTTGGGTGGCGTAAGCTATGGAACCTTGCTGGCTAGGCTTACGTAGGCCCTTGGGCTGATATCCTAGTACCTACCTATGAACCTATGAACCTATAGGGCATCTGTTTGAGGCTATTAATCCTCTTTGTGAGTTATTTCTGCAGCCTTTCCAGTTGTTGTAGATGTCTTGTAAGGTACATACCAAAAGGGGCGTTGTACTCTATAATGGATCTAATGAGTGACGAGTAGAGGGGAACAATGACCTCTTTTTTCCTGGATGAGAAACCTTTTGTGATGAGGTGTGCCACGTAGAAGGATTTCCTGACTACTGTGGCGATGTGATTATCAAAGGAGAGACTACTGTCCACCTGTGTCCCAAGGTCTCTTATCACACTTTGGATGTTAAGTAGACTACCACCTATATGGTAGCTCATGGGTGCAGAGTTTTTACCAAAGGGGATGACAATGCACTTTTTGGCATTGAGCTTGAGGCCATGGCTTTGACACCAGGCATCTGTCTCAGTGAGGCCCTTCTGTAGGATGTCCACATCATTAGGAGTTTCAGTTATGGCTCCTAGTTTGCAGTCATCTGCGAACTTCATTAGCCAAAGACCTTCTGTGTCAGCCTGTACTTCAGAAAAGTAAATATCAAACAGGAGAGGACTCAGGACTTGAACCCTGTGGTACTCCAATTGTCACTGGTCTGAAGTCGGATTTGGAGTCTGCTACTTTCACAGTGTGGGTTCTGTCAGTGAGCCAGTTGGCAACCCGTCTTGTGACATAGGGATTTATAACTAGTTTAGTGAGTTTATCTATAATTCCAGACTAGGGGATGGTGTCAAAAGCCTTGGCGAGATCTAGATAGGCTGTGTGAACCACCTTCCCCTCATCTACGGCTTTGGTGACTGCTTCAAGGAAGTCAATCAGGTTTAGAAGACATGGTCTGCCTTCAACAAACCTGAACTGGGTGGGGTCCAGAGTTTGGAGATTACCAATGTCTTTGTTTATAAGTTCCATGATGATATGTTCCATGGCCTTGCAGACCAGGCTCATTAGAATAATGGGGCTGTAGTTCCTGGGGTTCATGGTGGCTCCCCCTTTGTGGAGTGGGATAATCGTCGCTGTGCACCATTCAGTGAGCACAAAGCCTGAGGTGAGGCTATGATTGAACATGGTGCTTAGGTGGAGTGCCAGTTCATTCTGTAGTTCATGTAGAACGCAGCGTGGGATGTTGTCAGGTCCCATGGATGCTGTGTTCTTGGCTTTGGAGTGTGTGGTTTTTACCTGTGCAGCCATGATTACAGGAACTTTGCATTCTTCCGGTATAGAGATGGGCCCTTTAGGGGGTGGGGGTGGGGGGTAAAGTTAGCACTGAAACTATCTGCCAGGATGTTGGCAATATCAGTTGGTTCTGTATATTTAGTGCCATTGTGCTGTAACTCAGAGCAGATGTGAGTGCTGCCATTGAGACTCTTGACATAGCTATAGAATGCTTTGTGGTTGTCTTGAATCAGTGGCAATTTTGTTTTCATAACTAGGTTTGCAGGATTTTATGATGGATCTCAGCTTCTTACTGAGGCTGACCAGGGAGTTCTTCTAGTCATGGGATTTTATTCTTTTTTGCAACAGTTTCTTTCTTCTGTTGTAGAGTTTGTTTATGACAGGGGACCACCAGATTGGCTTCCTTTTTTTGGAGGACAGCATCTTGGTTCTGTTAGGGATAGCACGATCCATGCACTCGTGTAAGTGCTTATAAAGTGCATTTGTGTAGGATTCAGCAGTTGTACCTCTATTGTCCGTCTGCATGGGTGTCGTGAAGTTTGCCACTTCTGTCTTAAGAAGTGTGAAGTTGGCTTTGGAGAAATTTTTTACGGTGGTTTCCCTAATGGGGGATGGGGGCGGGATGTGGATGTCTTGACTGATTAGCTTGTGGTCAGATCTGACCAACGAGGAATTGACCTCTGGTGTGGAACACTGGTCGCCCATGTTGGTAATCACCAAGTCTAGGATATTGCTGCCCCTGGTGGGGGTATGGATAAATTGATCCAAGGCATTGGAATTTATGAATTTCAGAAAATGTTGAGCAAAAGAGCTGGTACATGAGTAGTTTTCCCAGTTAATGGTGGGGTAGTTGAAATCGCCCATTATTAGGGTGTTGGGTTGTACCCTAATATTTTCCAGTGTATCAAGAAATGAGGAGTGGGAATCCTGGGGCATGGTGAGAGATCTGTAGCAAGTTACAATTTGGATTGCAGTCATGCCCAGAGTTAGTTGCACTTGGATAATCTCAGATGCATTATGCTGAGCAACTAGCCTGGAGGTGTGGATATCCTTAATGAATATGGACACGCCTCCACCTTTAGTGTTTCGGTCCAGGTTAGGTGGCCAAAAGGTGTAGTATGAATTATAGCTTGGTAATGCAGATGTGCTCTCTGAAGCCTTGAACCAGGTCTCTGTCACTGCACAGATGTCGATGTTCTCCATTCTAAGGAGTGCCTCGAGTGAATGCATTTTGAAGTTTAGACTTCTAGCATTGAGTACCATTACACTCAGATTTTGCTTGCTTGTACCTGTTACGGTGGTGAGTTTGTCATTTGAATCTTGCCTAAAAAAGGCACTATAGGGGTGGCAAGAGCCTTAGCCAGTATCTGGAATCCCAAGGGTGACAGGTTTAGGCCATCTCTGGCAAAGGATCGTGGTTTGTCGATCATGTCATCCCAGGCAGACAGATACTGGATCCCCTTAGAATGACACCAGAAGCTTAGCCAATTGTTGAAGTCAATCATTTTGCCCTTGTACTGTGGTATCATTCTGGGTGATGGCAGGATGCCACTCAGGGCTAGGGTCATACCTGTCTGGGCTACAAGATCAGAGAGCTCCTCGATGTCTCTTTTTATTTAGGCCAGGGAGGTTCATCTCAGGTCATTCACACCAACATGGACAATGACAGAGTCCTATTTGTACTTCTTGTGGAGTGACCTGAGTGGGTGCGTTATGTGGTGGATCCTGGCACCTGACAGGCAGCTGACAGTAACTTTCTCCTTGTTTACCCTGGTGAGTGGAACATCAGTGTGCCTGACTATAGAGTCACCTATGACTAGAGTGTTGGGTACATTGTTATGCCTTATGGGCTGTGGTTGAGTGGCACACTGAGTTTGTCGGCTATGTGTCATTTGGGTTGTGTTGGGGGGGTGGAGGTTGCAGGCGTTTCTGCTTTGGAGGTCTCTGTTGCTTGAGCAGATTTTTATTGAGAGCTTCCATGAATGTAGGTGTGTGTTTTGTGTTGCTATGTGTGTGTTTTGGTGATGTAGGTTTTAAGGGACTATGTGATGAGTGTGGTGTGGTGCAAGTGTTTACCTTCTTTTCTTGACTGTCTAGTCCAGTCTTGGGTGAAGAGGGCTTTACTTCCAGTTTGGCTATATAAGTGCATCTCTCACAGGTTGTAGTGTTGGGTGGTAGGAGGAAAGGGCTGTCTGTGTACATGAGGCAATTGCTGCATTGCCCCAAGATGCCCAGATTCATTAGGTAGACAGGAGAAAACACCGGGAGCTGACCCTTAGACATGCCTGGATAGGTGCTTATTTATTAAGTACTAAAAACTGTTTTTCTCTAGACAAGTGAGGAAAGCTGAGTGCTGTAGTAATTTGTAGCTTATTTAGTGCTTACAATGAGTTCTGAACAAGTGCTGGGCTAAAAGAAACAGATTTAAGTGCTAAAACTAAACAACTGGGTAGTTCTAAGGGAAAATTTGAAGAGCAGACTTTATGGCACCGGGAATAGTTTAATCCTAGCTAAGCGGTGATGCATAAAATGTATTTATTTATTTATTTTTTAATATAACAGTAGCAAATAAGCAAACTGATTTAAACAAATTAGCCAATAAAAAGCTAAAAACTGAGCCCTGTTCCAGCAGTCTTTGATCAGACAAGTTCTAACTGCACACTCCTGCCACTAGGGTGCAGGGGAACCTTCTCCAAAAAAGATGGTCTGGATTTGTGCTCAAATTATACAAACAAAGCTAGACTCAGCAGGTCTGAATTTAGTCTATGCTACAGCAAACAAAGCATACCAATGTCAGAAAGAAACAGTTTAAATAAGCAGGCACAATAAGCCTTTAACCAGAAACTCTCAGCTCAGAAGGGCATAATCTACCCTCTCCTCCCACAACAGTGCAGACCACACCTTCTTAATGGGAAATAACTGGCCTGAATCTCAAGTGTTTAAACCAGAACTCATACACTTTTAGAATAACAGACACTAAGCCTTCAATCAGCAACTCCCAACTTACAAGGATGTAAGCAACCTGTCCTGCCACAACAGTGCAGACCACAAACCTTCTTAATGTAAAACAACTGGTCTGAAGCCCAAGTGCTTCAACCAAAAGAATAACAGTTACAATTTAATCAGGCTACTAACAAGCAGTAATAAATGCAGCAGAATAAATGCAATAAAGTAGGAAGAAACACAAATACAGTAAAAGCAGATGAATAAAGTGCAATTTTTTTATATAACAATAGAAAACGAGCAAACTGATTTAAACAAATTACCCAATTAACCAGTAAAAAAGCTCAAAACTGAGCCCTGTTCCAGCAGTCTTCAATCAAACAAGTTCTAACTACACACTCCTGCCACTAGGATGCAGGGGAACCTTCTCCAAAAAAGATGGCCTGGATTAGTGCTCAAGTTATACAAACAAAGCTAGATTCAGCATGCCTGAATCTAGTCTATGCTGCAGCAAACAAGGTGCACCAGTTTCAGAGAGAAACAGTTCAAATAAGCAGGCACAATAATCCTTTAGCCAGAAATTCCCAGCTCAGAAGGGCAGAAGCTAACCTCCCCTCCCACAAGAGTGCAGACCACAAATCTTCTTAATGTAAAATAACTGGCCTGAAGCCCAAGTGCTTAAACCAGAACTAATACACTTTTAGAATAACAGACACTGAGCCTTCAATCAGCAATTCCCAATTTAGAAGGATGAAATCTACCTGTCCTGCCACAACAGTGCAGACCACAAACCTTAATGTAAAACAACTGGTGTGAAGCCCAAGTGCTTCAACCAAAGGCTTAGAATAACAGTTACAATTTAATCAGGCTACTACCAAGAAGTAATAAATGCAGCAGAATAAATACAATTGAGTACTTTTAAGAAGAGGCAAAAGCAAAATAAAGTGCATTTTTTTTTTTTTTTTAGAAATTTTCACTTAATGCCTTGGATTCTCTTGAATGTACTTCAGATTTCTTTTTTTTTAAACACCTTTATTGAATTATCACTTGTGACATAGACAATTTTACATTTATATAAAAGTAATCAAACTATATTAGCATAAACATTATACTTCACATATATTGCTACATATCATATAACCTAAGCAATATTAGATACATTATTCAATTCCTGCTCCTATTTTTTCTTTTTAAAAAAGAAGCATCTTTAGTAAACCATCACTAATGATGCAGGCAATCATACATTTACATAAATGAAAACAAACCACACTGACACACTCCCAGTTGCAAACATTATGCATCAATTATAATCTACCCAATCATTTTCAGTCAAACATTAGATAGCTCATTTACGTTCTATCTTCTTTTAAACCTTATTCCTCCCCTGTATCTATTGTTCCCATAATAGCCATTTTTATATGTAGTTTGCTCCTACTCTTCTCTAAAGATCTCAATTCCAGTTGTTTTATCTCTGTTACTATATTCACTATATCTATTACAGTTGGTTTAGATTTTGATTTCCATTTTCTAGTAATTGCTTTTTTGGCAGCCACCATCCTTATAGAAAGTAAGGCCTTACCATGTCTAGGCACTTCTGATTCTGTTTCATAGTTCAGAAAAATCATTTCCCTTCTCACAACAATCTGTCCACCCAGCATCTCTGATAGTGTATCCCAGAGGGAATCCTTAAAGTCTGCTAAATCACCACACTCCCCCAAAATATGTTCCCAATTACCTGTTTCTTCCCCATCACACCTGCAATATTTGCTGTCTACCAGAGGAAACATTCTCAGGAGTCTACTTGGGGTATAACAATATCTATGTAAACATTTCCAAGCAAAAACCCTAACTCTTCTAGATTTTGTTTTATATTTCGGAGATATACATATATCCTTCCATTGTTTCTTTGTTAATTGCTTATCCATTCGCTTTTCCCAAACCTTTATAATCTCCTCTGATTGATTCTTACAGTTATCATTCAATATTTTATATGCTCTACTAATTATACCTTTTTTAATGGCAGCTTCTGGTCTAGATTCTAGTAAAAACTCTACCAGTACTAGTCTTTTTTTTAGAACCCCCTTATTTCTTTCTCTTTGCCTATAATCTGATTTCAGTCCTTGATAGGGAGGCAGTCTCTCTAACCTGCAGTCTAAATAAATTCGTAGCATCTTCCCATTCTGTCATTTTTCCCTCTCTAGTTATTTGCTCCCAATACCTTGGCTCCCTTGTCAGTTTTTGCCAATAAATTCCAGGCCCTTCTTGCCTATTGTCTATATCCCTAATTGCAGTCATCACTATCGGCAGAATCTCCTTTCTCCATTCCTGTGTTGGTTTAGTTCTTAGGATACTTTCTGCTACTTTATAGATATAATATTCTGTATGATTATTGTTGTTCTCCTTAAAGGCCTGCATCCAAACTCTCCTGTATCATCATCATCCCTTTCCACTTTGAATTACAGTTTTCTGCTTGTGCTATGTACAGGAGCCTTAACTGTGTATCTCTGAAATACCCCATCAAATCGGGTAATCCCAATCTGCCCTGTTCTACTGCAAAAGTCATCTTATCCCAATTGACTCTTGCAGTCTTCCCCTGCCAGATAAAGTCTTACAGTTCTTTATTAACTGCTATCCACAACTTCTCCTCTGGTTGATAAAAATATGCCTGACCTGTATATAAGATTAATGAGACTAAAAACATTTTAACTGCTTGTATCTTACAATCCATATCCATATAACAAAGCTTCAATTTTCTCAGTTTTTGTATTATATTTTGTTTAGTCTCTTCCCATATATCCTTAGCTGCCACACCAGAATCATTTTTAATCCATACTCCTAAACACTTCATTTTATCATGTCCCCATATATATGGATATTGCTGAGCCAATTTGTGTGGGTACATAATTTACTGCTATTGCTTTTGTTTTAGCTTCATTAATTTTGAATCCCAAAAAGATTTGAAACTGTCTTAGAATGTTTCACAATGCTGTAATGCTTCTCTCTGGCTTTGTCAGCTAGAAAATAATATCGTCTGTAAATATAGCCAGCTTTTCTTGACTACCACACCAATTACATCCTTGAATTTCTGAGTCCCTTATTTTCTTTGCCAATGGTGCTAAATATAATGCAAATAGCAAAGGTGAAAGATGACAACCCTGCCTGGTTCCTTTTCTCAAGCATAAATGATCAGAGAGGACCCCACCCAGTTTAATTTTCGCATTTGATCCTTCATGTATCCTCCTAATCAACCTTATATTTTTTCAGTAATTGCAAATGCTTCCATTTCCCTGCTCATAAAGTCCCAGCTTACTCTGTCAAATCATCTCTCTGCATCAAGGCCCACCACCAACAATTGTATGTTCTTACATTCTGCTTCCCTCTGGATCATCAACGTTCTGTTAATGCTGTCAAATGTTTGCCTCCCCTGCACAAAACCACATTGATCCATATCTATCAACGTTGGCGTTACTTTTGCCATTTTTTAGCCATTATAGACATGAACACTTTATAATCATGGTATAGTATTGAAATGGGCCTGTATGAAGCTGGATCTGATGGATCTTTACCCTCTTTAGGTATTACAGCTACCGCTGCTTTTTCCAGGAAGTTGGTACTTCTCCTCCTCTTAAAATACTGTTAAAACCTTCCAAATCTTTATCATTTTTCCCTCCTAGCTTTCAAACTTTCACAGGAATACCATCTATTCCTGGGGACTTTCCTGTAGATTGGTTATACATCACAATTTTTATCTCATGTCCTCCTATCCTAACTGTTAGTAATTGTCCCTCACCTTCCTCTACCCTTGGCATATTTAAATCTTCCATAAACATTTCCATTTGTATCTTTTCTTGATTTCCATATTTCTTTGCTTTATACAGACTTTCATAGAATTTCATAGGTTCATAGGTAGATACTAGGCTATTGGCCCGAGGACCTACGTAAGCCTAGTCAACAAGGTTCCCTGGCTTATGCCACCCAAGAAAGTTATTTTCCTGTGCCACTGTCGAGCAGAGACACAGAAGTGATCCCCGGGGTGTATTTCCTATTTCCCATCCACTTATCAAGATTTTTCTTGAAGAGTGCTAATGAAAAATTTTGCTTGACATGGATGGGTAGCCTGTTCCAGAGTATGGGAAGTCTCTGGGACAGGAATCTATCCCTCTAGAGGGTGTAGCTCAGAGGGACTGGGATTTCTTTAGGTGTAGCATGCCCAACAGCTCTGGGTTTAACATAGCTTTATATGTTAGGCAGAGATCACCTCGGAGTAGGCGATATGCTATGGAGTAAAGCTGGAGTTTTTTGAGATGGTCAGTGTAGGGCATCTGTTTGAGGCCAGTAATCCTCTTTGTGAGGTACTTCTGTAGCCTTTCCAGCTGCTGCAGATGTCTTGTGAGGTACATTCCAAAATGGACATTGTACTCTATAATGGGTCTAATGAGTGCTGAATAGAGAACAATGACCTCTTTTTTCCTGGATGAGAAACGTTTTATGATGAGGTGTGCCACATTGAAGGACTTCCTGACTACTGTGGAGATGTGACTATCAAAGGACAGACTACTGTTCACCTGGGTCCCAAGGTCTCTTATCACACATTCGGTGTTAAGTAGACTGATGTCTATGTAGTAGTTCATGGGTACAGAGTTTTTACCAAAGGGGATGACAATGCACTTTTTGGCATTGAGCTTGAGGCCATGGCTCTGGCACTAGGCATCTGTCTCAACGAGGCCGTTCTGTAGGATTTCCACATCATTTGGGGACTCAACTATGGCTCCTAGTTTGCAGTCATCTGCGAACTTTGTTAGCCAGAAGCCTTCTGTGTTAGCCTGTACTTCAGAGAAGTAGATACTAAACAGGAGAGGTCCCAGGACTGAACCCTGTGGTACTCCACTTTTCACTGGTTTGAGGTCAGATTTGGAGTGTGCAACTTTTACAGTGTGGGTTCTGTCAGTGAGCAATTGGCAACCCATCTTGTGATGTAGGGATTTATTATTTATTTTATTTTTATTTTATTTTACATTTGTTGACCGGGCTAGTCTAACTGGATATATGTCCATTTTCAGTAGAGGCCCGGGGAGATAAGCTCTGAGAAAGCAAAATACAATCACTTATACAAAAAATTAATGTGTACAATGAACATTGCAGGTACAGAACAGAGAATAATCACAGAGGTCATTTGTTCATAGCAAAGTGCTAAATATACAGATACAATTAGTACAATACAAATTTAGTTGCAATACATGTAAAAAGATAGCAGCTGAGTTATACAATATATTAGTAAACAAGTTGTCATAAAGAAAAAGAAGGAGATGAAATATACAGTATATGAGTAAAAGTAGTCTCCTTAAATTCTGAGGATGTGAGCAAAAATATCTTGAAGGACTAGGTCAGTTGTTTCTAAAAAAAGGAACAAGACTACTGAGAAGAGGAGGGTAGGTAGATCCAAGTAAAAGCACTAGTGGATCAGTCAGGTTTAGTACAGGGACACAACCAGTGTGTTCTGAGGAAAAGTTTCAGTTTGTTTTTAAAGACTGACATAGAGGGAAGAGAGGAAATTTCGCTAGGAAGAAGGCTCAAGGATTTTCCAACAGTATTAGAGAAAAGAGAGTCCCCAGCCCTGTTGTTTGATTTACAAATATTTACAAGAAGTTTATGTGAAGAACATAAGGTCTTTAGATTGTTGCAGGGGATAATGAGGGTAGATAGTATAGGGGTATTGGAAGGATGGTAAAGGGTTTTGTGGGCAATAGTAAGTTGGTGGAATTTAAGCTGATTTTATAATTCAAGCCATCCTAGTTGCTTTAGGTTAATAAAGTGGTGGGTTCTGAAAGAGTTACCTGTAGCAAATCTGGCTATGTTATTGTAGGAGGTTTCCAATTTATTAAGGTTGTTTTTAGAGAGATTGGTATATATGGGTGAGGCATAGAGGAGAGTAGATATTAGATGAGTGTGAGCAATAGTTATTCTTGCTGCAGGAAGAGGAAGGGTTTGATCCTGTAGAGAGAGCCTAGTTTTCTATTAACAGATTTTAGGGTATTGTTAATACAGGTGTCAAAGTTAAAGTTGTTATATATGGTGATACCTAGTAGTTTGGTAGTTGGGTCTGGGGATATGGGAGTACTGTTATTGGATGTTACTGTGAAGTCTACAGGGGGGGATTTACAAGTAGGAGTGAAAAGGAGGAGTTTAGTTTTTTTGGGGTTCAGAAGGAGACAGTGTAGATTAAACCATTGTTCAGCTGTGGTAAAGACCTTTTGGGTAAGTGAGTGAAGTTCAGATATAGATGTGACTGAGCATATAAGTGTGGAATCATCTGCATATTGTATACATGTAGCTTGCGGGATTGCTAGGCGAAGGTCGTTGATAAATAGAGAAAATAGGAGAGGTCCTAATATGGACCCTTGAGGGACACCTATGTTAACGGGCAGATGGGTAGATAGAGTGTTATGCCAAATAACAGCTTGTTGTCTGTTGTTCAAATAGGATTGGAACCATTTTATAGCTAATGCATCTAGTGACAGAGATTTGAGGATATTTATAAGTATCTGTTGATTTACCATACCGAACGCCTTAGACAGATCTATAAACAGTGCAGAGGAAAGCATATTGAGGTTACGTATTTTGTTGATACAGTCCGTGAAGGAAAGGAGGGCAGTAGTAGTGCTGTGGGAAGGTCTGAAACCATGTTGAAAGTTGGAAAGTAAATTATTTTGGATTAGGTGGTCTAGCAATTGTTTATGGATGCATTTTTCCATGATCTTTGCTAGGGGAGACAGTAGGGCAATGGGACGGTAATTGGAAAGTTCAGTAGAGTTACCTCCCTTATGAAGGGGGATAATATGGGAGACCTTCCATATTTTAGGGATGTGTCCTTCACTGATGGTTCTATTGATAAGAATGGAAATGGGGTAGGCAATAGATTTGGCTGCCTTTTGTAGGTATTCAGCAGGTAGTTGGTCTGCTGAAGGAGTGCATGGTTTCAGTTTTTGGATAAGGGCAAGAATATATGTAGTTGGGACTGGTTGGAGGAGAAATGGAGGGGGTGGGTTAGTGGTAGAGTTGGATATAGATAAGTCCTGAGTGGATAACTGACTGGCAAGGGTTTGAATGGCCTCAGTGAAAAAGGTATTAAAGACATTAGCAGTCTGCTTGGGATTCTCTTGGTCTGTGCCTTGTGGGTTTGGTGTGATGGATTGGCCTGGGTGTAACAATTGATTAATACTTGCCCAGAACTTTTGTGGTTTATTATGGTGAGTCTGCTGGAATTGTAGGTAGTAGTTTCTTTTGTCAGACAATACAGCTTTTTTGGTTTTATTTCTTAGTTGCCTGAAGTTTTGTTGATCTACTGGGTTTTTAGTTAAGCGAGATTTATTCCAGTATTTATTTCTGAGTTGGATTTTTTGCCTGGTTTATTTTGAAAGCCATGGGGCAGATTTAGTTCTCATTCTAGTAGAGCGGGTTGGGACATGGTGGTCTAGTACGGCTAGGAAGTTAGAATTAATGTAATTAACAGCTTCCTCCAGTGTGAGGTATTTTAAGGGAGACCAGTTACATGCTCTTAGTTCCCTTTGAAAGATATCGGGGTTGAAGTTTTTCTTGGTTCTAATTGTCCTAGATATAGTTGGATTAGGTAGATTGGTTTTAAGCCTGATGATGTAGGTTAGTGAATGGTCCCTTACATCATCAGGGAGGGTTCCAGATTCATATGTCTGGGGATGATTATTTATGAGAATCCAGTCTAAGGTACTTTCTTTCTTATTAGGCTTGTTTATCCTGGTAGGGGAGGTAATGGTTTGTGAAAAACCAAAAAGGTTAATATGGCTTGTAGGGAGGGTACTGCTACAACACTTCCAATCCATGTTAAAATTACCTAGGATTATGGTTTCTTGGGGTAAATTTTGGGATAGCCAACAAAGGATATTCTCTATTGTAGCAATGTTATTACCAGGCAGAAGATAAGTACAGATAATATAAATGGATTTGAATTTGTTAAGTTGAAGCTTGGTAATAAGAATTTCAGCATTGGAGTCTTGAGGTGGTTTATAGTCATAGGTAGTAATCTTTAGGCCAGATTTAAAAAGGATAGCTACACCACCACCCTTTTTGGTTGTACGGTCAAGTAGCAAGATATTATAACTGGGTCGGATGACTTCATTGTCTTTAGTTACATGTTTTAACCAAGTTTCTGTTAAACAAAGAATGTCAAAGGAGTAGACTTCCAGGAGAGCATGGAGTTGTGCAACTTTGTTATTAATGCTACATATGTTGAGGTGAGCTAATAAGAGTGAGTTAGGTGGTTTGGTAAGGGACTAGATAGTATGGGGTTTGGGGTTATGGAGTTGAGTGGTAGTAGCAGTTATTGGGCCTGGGTTTGTGTGAATGTCTCCATCTTTTAAAGAGAGGAGTAGTGTTTGAAATCTAGGATTTGGGAATTTACTATATAGTGTTAGAGATTTTAGGGGATTGGGAGAGTCATATCTAATGTGGGTTATCCTATGGTATTTTGCTAGTAGATAGTTGGGTGTAGATGTTATGTTAACTTGGTTAGTGAGAATAGGCAGAGAAGAAGAGGTAGATAGAGTATTGGGGTGGAGAAGGTAAGCTAAAGTTAGAGGTGGTAGAAGTGTAAGTATGGATAACCTCTGTAAGAGGGCTGGGGAGGGTAGCTTATACATCTGGAAGAGTATGTTGTTAGGTTCTAGTTATAGACTTAGAGGTATGCTAAGTGTGGAAGGAAATAGGTGGAGAGTGTGGTTAGGGAAAACTGGGATAGGTAAGTGAAACAAGGGAATTGGAGTTAATTAACAATGGTGAAGGGTTTGAGATTAGTGGAAGAGGGAAGGGGTTGTGGTTAGATAGTATAAGAGTAGGATCCCTGGGAGTGGGTGGGAATTGCGGGTAGGGTAGGGGAGCGGAGTGAGCCCGTAGGGCAAACGGAACAGGGCAAGAGCAAAAGAGATGAGTGCAGCTGAGAAAGTATCAGCCACTGCTGTTCAAACAACAGGCAAGAAAGTATTCAGTGTAAGTTACAAACCTACTGTTGGTCTGGGCTTTGGGATGATGGGAGTTTGTACTTAAACAGGTTTAAGGATAGAAGGTAGGAGTAGTTATCTAATAAACCTGTATTTATTATGGGAATAAAAACAAAAACCAAAATTAAAATCCTTAGGATAATAAAAGTTGTCCGGCCATATAGAATTATAATGGTAGATAGTGCCACCTAGTGGTTGAAGGACATATCAACCTGTGGGATTCGCAAGAGCAGATTCTATAATACTAAATGAGGTTAAGTCAGGACTGGAGGGCGGAAAAGTGGCCAAGGGTCTGTGATAGGCTGCTTAACATGCACACTTGGGAAGGCAGGCTAGTACATATATAGGTGGTACAAAATATTAAGTTGTTCAGGTAATTAACCTTAAGCTACATACATTGGTAAGGTTCTGAATTCAGGATTCCTCTCCGTGATAACTTTCTGTGAAGCTAGGCTAGTAGATACAATTCATAGAAGTCTCCTGGGGTATGCAGGAGGGAAAAACCCGTTTAGTTGGATGATGGGGGGGAGCACCCAAGGACGGTTAACTGTAAGAGAGAGAGACACACACACAAGTGTTAGATAATCTAGTAGATGCAGGGAAGGGGTAGAGAATTAAGGCAGAAATATTGCTTTCTACAGGGGAGTAAAGTGTTAGTAAGGTCATACAGGAGGTAGAGAGAGTCTAGGGATAGATGCAGATAAATGGTATGAGAACAGGGAGAGTAGATATTGATTAGTAAAAAGTAGAGAGCAAGTTATTTAAATATCTAATCCAATGCAAATAAGCAGTGCAAACATTCATACCAATAGAGCAATCACTGTGTAGCATAATACTAGTACAACCTGTTCAATAAAACACAAGGTTACCTTAATCATAGGTTTTACGCAGAAAAGGAGAGATATTAATCAAAGCTCATTCAGTTGATGTTTTATATGACATACATTATCAACAAAGACATTTTCATCTACAGTGCAATGTGCTTGTAAGGACTACAACAGAAATAAAAAAAAAACTAGCAGCCTACCAGCAAAAAAAGGCAGTAAGGCTATAGTAGGAGCTTTTAGTCTTAATGTGTGGGATTATTAACCTTTCACATGCATAGACTCATGCATAGACTCATCAGAAACACTTAATGTTCAAGCAGGCAGATAGTAAAAGTGTATCACATTAATAAAATGCTTTAACAGGTAACGGGATTAAAAACAGCACTCTTTGGATGAGCGTCCTATAGTTTATCAGCTTTACAGCTAGCCTCTTGATGCTACAGCTTGGAAAAGCATGTTGCAATGGACTAAAATGTTCCAGAGCAGTAGCGGGATTAACAGCACCCTAGGTAAGCGGCCAGTAGCTTACCGGCTGTAGAATTCGCTCTTAGCAATTGCAGATAGAGAAAGCGTGTCCCAGTGTATAAAACAAATTAATAAAATGCTTTAACAGGTACTGGGATTTAAAACAGTGCTCTTTAGGTGAGTGTCCTGTATTTTATAAGCTTTACAGCTAGCCTCTTGATGCTAAAGCTAGGAAAATCATGTCACAATTGAATATAATGCTCAGGGACAGTAGCGGGATTAACAGCACCCTTTAGCTAAGAGGCCAGTAGCTTACCGGCTGTATAACTCTCTCTTAGAAATTTCAGATAGAGAAAGCATGTCACAGTGTGTACAATGAAAGAGCAAGTACTAGGATATTATTTATATTTATTTATACCTAATTTAGTGAGTTTAGTTATAATTCCAGAATGGGGAATGGTGTCGAAAGCATTGGCAAGGTCAAGATAGGCTGTGTGAACCACCTTACCCTCATCTACAGCTTTGGTGACTGCCTCAAAGAAGTCAATCGGGTTCAGGAGGCATGATCTGCCTTTCACAAACCTGAACTGGGTGGGCTCCATAGTTTGGAGGTTACCAATATCTTTGTTTATGAGTACCATGATGATACATTCCATGGCCTTGTAGACCAGGCTCGTCAGGCTAGTAGGGCGATAGTTCCCGGAATTAGTGGTGGCTCCCCCTTTGTGGAGTGGGATAACTGTTGCTGTACGCCATTCAGTGGGCACAAAGCCTGATGTGAGGCTATGATTGAACATGGTGCTTCGTTGGGGAGCCAGTTCGTTCTGAAGTTCATGTAAAATGCAGCCTGGGATGTTGTCCAGTCCCATGGATGCTGTGTTTTTGGCTTTAGAGAGTGCAGCTTTTACCTTTGTAGTTGTGATTACAGGGACCCTGCATTCTTCCTGTATAGATATGGGCCCTTCGGGGGGGGGGGTAAAGTTAGCACTGAACCTATCTGCCAGGATGTTGGCAATATTAGTTGGCTCTGTAATTTTCATACCGTTGTGCTGTAACTCAGAGCAGATCTGGGTGTTGCCATTGAGATTCTTGACATAGCTATAGAATGTTTTGTGGTTGCCCTTGGAATCAGTGGTGATTTTGTTTTCATAGCTAGCTTTGGAGAATTCAAATCTCAGCTTCTTACTGAGGCTGACCAGGGAGCTCCTCCACTCATGGGATTTTACTCTCTTTTGCAACAATTTCTTCCTTCTGTTGTACAGTTTGTTTATGGCAGGGGACCACCAGATTGGCTTCCTTTTTTTGGAGGATAGCGTCTTGGTTCTGTTTGGGATAGCACGATCCATGCAATCGTGTAAGTGCTTAAAGAGTGCATTTGTGTAGGATTCAGCAGTCGTAACTGTATTGTGCATCTGCATGGGTGTCATGAAGTTCACCATTTCTGTCTTAAGAAGCATGAAATTGGCTTTGGAGAAAATTTTTACCATGGTTTCCTTAATGGGGGGTGGGGCTGGGATGTGGATATCAAGGGTGATTAGCTTATTGTCGGTTCGGACCAACGAGGAGTTGACTTCAGGTGTGGAACACCGGTCACTCATGCTGGTAATGACTAGGTCTAGGATACTGTTGCCCCTGGTGGGGGTGTGGATAACTTGATCCAGGGCATTGGAGTTTATGAATTCCAGAAAGCGTTGTGTGAAGGAGTTGGTACATGAGTAGTTTTCCCAGTTAATGGTGGGGTAGTTGAAATCGCCCATTATTAGGGTGTTTGGTTGAACCCTAATATTTCCCAGGACATCAAGAAAAGAGGAGTGGGAATCCTGGGGCATGGTGGGGGATTTGTAGCAAGCTACAATTTGGACTGCAGTTTTGCCCAGAGTCAGTTGCACTTGGATAATCTTGGATGCATTATACTGAGCAACTAGCCTTGAGGTGTGGATATCCTTAATGAATATGGGCACACCTTCGCCTTTGGTGTTCCGGTCCAGGTTACATGGCCGAAAAGTGTGGTATGAGTTATAGCCTGGTAGTGCAGGGGTGCTCTCTGGAGCCTTGAACCAGGTCTCAGTCACTGCACAGATATCGATGTTCTCCATTTTAAGGAGTGCCTTGAGTGAGTGCATTTTGAGATTTAGACTTCTAGCATTGAGTAGCATTACCCTCAGTTTTTGCTTGCTTTCCGAAATATTTCTAATAACTCTACATGATCTCTTGTTACCTTCCTTGTCATAGGCTCCCTAACCTTGGCAACAGCCCTTTCTACTTTCTTTTGCCTGAGTTGCTGTGCTAAAAGTTTTTGTGCTTTAGTGTTATCAAAAAATGGTTGCTTAACAGCAGTCTTTCTAAACACATGTATATTAACGAGGTAATCCCTTATTTTCTGCATTCTGCAGCTGATCCTATTTGTCAGTCCCTCTACATAATTCTTCTTACTTCTTAGCTATAGCTCCCTTTTATTTCCACCCTAGTTTTAAACTCCACATTAATTTTATCCCACTTCCTAGCTATATTTTCAGAAGTAATTTCAATACTCTCGAATAGTTTCTGGATAATCTCCACTAACCATTCCTCTCTTTTCAACATGTAGGGGGGAAAGTGCCGGTGTCTCATTTTTATTTTACCTTTTGATTTTGTTTTAGTTATCAGCCCATGATCTGAAATACTTATTGGGTGCTTATCAAGACCTTCAATTAAATGCACATGTTCCTGTCAAATGTAAATTCTGTTTGGCCTAGTCCAGCTTTTATATATTGGAAAATAACATGTAAATTCACTCTTCTATGCCAAATATTTTCATAAATTTCTTCAAAAATCTACCTTCCTTTGTTATACTTTCCTTTCTGGGCTCCCCAGACACATCTCCAATGCTGCAAATCAAATTCCAGTCCCCACCTATAAGTAATATTCCTTGCTGAAAACTGATTATTTCTCCCAGAATTTTCTTAAGCTCCATTATAGCAGTTTTAGGTGGAATATAAATATATGCCAGTGTAATCCTCCTCCTTTGATAATAGCCAATTAGCACTAAAAATCTGCCAGTATTATCTTTTTTATCCTCTTCTACCACTATTGGAGCTCCTCTTCTAATTAAAATAAGTACTCCTCTTTTCCTTTGTCCCCAATATTCTTTTGAATAACTATCCTGAATACCTTTCTTTATCAAATTCACATGTTCATTTATTTCCAAGTGTGTCTCCTATAACATAACTATTTGCACTCTACATTTTTAATATAGTTCACTATTTTTTCTTTTTTTGTATTTATCTGTGAGACCACTGACATTTAAATATATTACAGAAAGCATCACTGTATTAAATATTATTATTTCTCATGTGTTATGTATAACACCTTTTTTGTTAAATGTCTAAATCCTGCTTTTGTATTGCATGCATACACTGTTTGGCAGGTTGAACTTTTATATAGTTATTTCTTGTCACATCCATTTGAGCCTATTATGTCACATCTTATAAATCTTTTTGTTTTATTAAAAGACCTCAAACAGAAACACAAACACACCTCCAACAGCCTCACTAAAACCTATTAATTTAATACTAAAATACAAAACTATGTACATCTTCAAATATTGAAATTTTACCCTCCTAATAGGGACACATGTCCCAAACTGACAACCACACTCACAGACTTAAGTTAACCTAAAAGAAAGGTTATCCATGCTAAGATGCACGGTGCAGCCTGTGAGTCTACTAAGTGCTAACTGGTTTTGTTTTACCTTTATAGCTCTCCCAGCTGGGAAAAACCCTGAATGTTTTCAGAAAACATTATCTTCTAGCCTAGACATGTCCAACCTGCGGCCCGCGGGCCGCATGCGGCCCTCAGAGCTCTTCCATGCGGCCCTCAACCTCTAACTGCAACATCGATGTACACATGCCCCAAAACACTTTTTTTGTTTTGTGTTTTTCGCTCCCGTGACCTGTAACGCTAATGTTGGTGTGCGCATGTGCCAAAGCACCCTTCTAGTTTTGTTTTTGAGCCAAAAAGGGTCAGTGTGTTTACGCCATTATATTGAGCTGAACAATCAGTGTGTGTGTTCTCGCTGAAGAGGGACTCATGTATGGATTTGCTGCTGTTGCCTTTGAAAGGGACAGCAATTACCTGTGTTAATAGGTAAGTATGGAGTGAGTGAGTGCATGCATGAAAACAGAATTCTGTGTGTGAAAGTAGAAGAAGAGTGTGTGTGTGTATGTGTGTATATGTGTGCATGACAGAGAGAGACGCATGCACAAAGAAGCTAACAATGATCAGTCTACCTACTGAACACAAACAAGTTAGCTCACAAATATATCATACATTAAGAGTACACTTTCATTAAATTGCGGCTTTCCTGACAGGGAGAGTGTTGTATTGAACATGAACTCATACCTCTTAACTGTATGGATTTTCAAATAATGTCTGTATTTTTACCTCATCGTCCAATTTGTGTCTTTTGCTTAGGAAATAAAAGTAGTCATCCTAGGTAATGCAGTTCCACGGAGTAAGAATGAGACAGCAGCCTAGGGTTAATGGGTCAGTAGTGGACTGACTATGTGGGACTGTAGCATATAAAGTTGTATTGTTTTTTCAGACAAACAAAAAAGCACCTAGTACTGTTTTTTCATTAGTGGGTTCTAAGCAGTGGTACATTGGACAACAGTAAGCATAGCTTTGGTGGATCATCAATACTGGCAAATCAAGTGGGCACAATGTCATTTTTTAAATGTTGGGGATTTTAGTGTGCATGTGTGTGCTTATGTGTTGGGAGTGCTGCAACAGTAGATGATTATTAAAGACAGAGACTTACGGACTGTGAAGAATATGTTTCTTTGTTTCAAAACCTAATACTTGGGTACGCATGCCAGAAGAAGATTTTTTAAGACATAGCTTCTTGCCATTTACAGTGGATGGATATTTACATTTAATGGACAGTGTATTAGCGTGGGCCTGTGGGGTTCTGAAGGATGCCAAGTCTACCACTGCCAGCGTCTTGTAAAGTGACCTGGAAATGGATATTGGGATATTACTGAAAAAATGTAGTAAGTGGGCTTAGATATATAGTTTAATTAAACAAAGTGTACTTTCAATTTACAGGCCATAATTTAATTTATTTCAGGTAGTCCAGATACTGGTAGATTGTATACCATTAGACTTAATTAGGGAGAGCTGTCATTCTGGGGAAACAAACAGCCCTAGTTTCAGTGAAAGCTCTGTGGTTGCTTGCAGGTAGGAAGTTGCAGGATGTTGATGCAATGTGTTTTATTTATTATTTTTAATGCATTTGTCATTTCAAAGCATGGTTTTCTTTGATGCAAAAGAAGGCAGGACTGAATGAGCCATATAATGTTTAACTGACAATAATGGGATGGAAAGATTATAAGTGATGTATAATGTTTGTAGCTACAGTTGTTTCAATGGTGTCTGTAATGCATAAATATTTTTGGGCCTGTGTCCCACTTTTATTTTTCGCTTTGTCCAGATTTCTTGCTCTAAGGTTGAGAGGTATGGTTCCATACTAAATCAAAAGTTGTATTTACCTTGGAAGACTTTTTGGCATAATTATGAAAAACAGAGCCTTTTTAGTATCTCTGCTTATTTCCAATATAAACTGCCATGTAACCTTGCAAATAACCTTCTTATTAAGCTACTTTACTTCTTTTGGAATTGACAGGTATGATTCATCTGCTCGGACATAAGCATAGAGTGCTAATGTGATTTTGATTTCTTGCAGGAGTCTGTGGTTTACATAATCACAATTAACTTTTTGTGCTTCTGGGTGTGTAATCAATTTAACAGTTTTAAAGATGTTTTCCAAAAATAAATAAATATATAATAAATAAATAATCCTCTCTACACTTTGAGCTATTGACAAAGTCTGGGAATTTGTTTTTTTTTCAAAAGCGAAGGTCAGCATTACAGCTCAGTAAACTGTCAGTCTGTGAGTAACTTCTGCACAAATTAAAGTGTCTGAATGTCAAATGGCTTTAGATTGGAGGGAAGTTTATTTTTATTTATTTAATTTTATTTTACATTTGTTTACCAGGAAGGTCCTACTGGATACAGGTCCATTTTCAGCAGAGGCCCGGGGAGAAAAGCTCCAAAAATAACACAAAACAATATAATACAATACATGAGAGAGACAGACAGCAAATTATGGATGTAGTACTCATACAATATGGCAGAGATTACATCTTGTAACAGTGAGAATCATTGAGGTACAGAATAAACTTAAAAACATTTTTTTTACAGTTATAATTACAGCAAGGCAAATATCAATGAGTTAAATTTTTAGGAGAAAGCTGTACATAGGTGAAGCTCTGAAAACTCTGAAACAATCTTTTGGTATGGATTAACCTGGGGATTGACACAAGTTATATGTTTACACCAGTATGTAGCATTATAGTTTATAGTTTTCTTATTGATTTACTTTTTGCCGAGCAGTTGTTTGTTGATTTATTGATGGTCCTTTTGGTGGTGGGAAATTACATGGATGAATCCATCTCTATTATGATTTTTTTTTCAGATAGTTTGACTTCCAGACAATTTCATTCAGTGAGTGGGTGTCATGTGATTACTGAGGTTGCCTATTTTACAAGTAGGGGCTTTTTTGTGTGTGTGTGTGTGTGTGTGTGTGTGTGTGTGTGTGTGTGTGTGTGTGTGTCTAAGAGAGAGAGATTTTATATGTATTCTGAATATAATTCTGCAAATGGAATTCTTAGTTAAACATGCCCCTCTTTTTGGGCAACTAGACTTGAGTAACCAATATTAGATCTTAGCCATTCAACTGGGAAAGGTTAGTATGTGGATTTTCCATCTGGTTTGATGAAGGCTATGCTACTTACCCAAGGATTACATTTATGGCTATCCATCCAGCCATTGTGTTGCTGAACTACATTGTTTGATAATGACAGGAGCTTTTTACAGAAGTTGAAGGTTTTTGTGTCAAGAACCTGTCCATAAAAAGTGGCTTGTTTATGTTGCAGTGAAAGCTGTGGTCTTTATAGTGAGCATTTTAAGTATAACCAATATTTCTGAGGTAGAGGAAGTCTCTTAAGGCAGGATCTTTCTTAGCCTGGAAAGCAAGCCAATGATGAAATTTATAGGGAGCAGTGATAGACAGAGGAAAGCAAGAAGCTTTTTAGTCTGTTTGGATAGCATAGTGAACTTAGTCCTTTGAATTTTTTTGTCAGAAATGGTTGTAATCTTTCTTTTGGCAGTTTTGCTGAAGCACATGCCAAAAGGGGCATTGCACTCAATAATGGCTCTTGTAAAGGAAGAATACAGGGATGTTATGACCTCCTTGTCCCTGGATGAGATACCCTTACTAATGAAGTGGGCCATGTAAAAAGCTTTCCTTACAACGGAGACAACGTGGTGGCCAAAAGTCAGGTTTCTATCAGCCTGGGTGCCCAAGTACCATACGACTTATTGTGTGCTTACAACATTGTTATTAATGTGATAATTTGTGGGGACATCACTCTCCTCAAAGGGGGTGATGATGCATTTTTTGGCATTTAGCTTGAGGCCATATTTACAGCACCAGTTATTTGTTTGGGTGAGACCCTCTTGTAGCTTACTCAGAATTGTTTTATTAAGTCAGTAATATGAATTCTTTACTTTATTGCAAATTTGTTGGGCTATTTTTGTGGATTATAGTATTGTAGGACTGCTGATGTTGACATTTTACGTAGTTGGACTGCTGGAATGGTTTTCCCAGTGAGAAATGCTAGTGCTGTAGTGAATATATGTTTATTTGTAAAAAAAAAAATATATATGTATATATATATATATATATATATATATATAGATATATAGATATATTAACTAAGATGTTAGAGTTAACTGTTTGATTAGAGAATTAGAATTAGAATGAGAATTAGAATTTTAAGGCAAATATTAGGCATTTATTATATTTATTCATTGTTCAAATGCACCTACAGTACAACCAGGAGGTCGACTGTGGTCTTCCGGAGCAACGAAAGAGTTAACTATATGATATATTTTATATGCGGCCCTAAGACCATTTCTGTTCACTCAATGCGGCCCTAGCAAGCCAAAAGGTTGGACACCCCAGTTCCCCAGCCAAGCACTCTCCACCAGACTGTAACTAATTTCTCTTTATCAGATTGTCTCCATTGAGACATGAGAACCAGGCAGCCAATTTCTCATTATCAAATTGTCTCCATGGAGGCATGAGAACCAGGCAATCAATTTTTCTTCATCAGATTGCATCCATGGAAACATGAGGGCCAGATACAGAATTGCTACTAAGCATACATTCATTTTCTAGAAAAAGCCTTATAACATTCAATACTCCTTTTCATTTACTTTCTTTCTCTTAAAATTGTTATTAAATCAGTCTAAGGTCCTTAATCCAGTCATTCTCCCATGCAAAAATGAGAAAAACAAACAAAATAGAAAATAACCTTACCAAAGGTAATGCTGCCCACACTAAATAACTTGAACAGTAAAAATGGCAACAACCACCACAAAGTATTGTCCAAGATATTTAATCACTTAAAACAGCATAAAACGATATAAAATCCAAGCAGAATCAATAATGTGTAAGCACTTTCTGGCTAATGCCCTTCTTCAGACAATTAAATGAAAAAATTCAAACTGTTAAAATAATGACTTACAACCAATCAAAGTCAGTAATTTGTCCGCCTTTTCTTTAGTGCTGGTTTAAGGGGAATGACATCATTGAGTCCTGGGGATCTATGAGATGTCATCTCTATAATCCATTTTGTTTCCTGATACTCTGTTTCATTCACCAGGCCCCCCCCCTAAAACTCTTGTACATTCTCTGTATAACTGTAAACCTAAAATCATGTCCTGGAAATTGATTAACATGTTGATATAAAGTATTGTGCTCATTATGTAACCTTATGGCAGAGAAATGATTCAATATTCTATTTTTCAAAATACAATTTGTCTTCCCTACATAAAATCCTGCACATGATTTACAAGTAGCTAAATATATCGCATTCATAGTCTTACAGTTAGCGTATGTGTTAAAGTAATATGGTCTGTTAGTAATGGGATGTATGAATGTAGTTTCTGTATTTATGTAAGAACAAGCCTTACAAGAACCACAAGGTCTAGTTCCCTTGAGTCTAGATTTAACTTGAGTCAACTTATTCCCTTAATGACATAACAGATCTTTTAAGTTCTTATTTCTCTTGAAACCAAACATTGGTTCTTCCCCTACAACCTTCCTTATATTCTCATCTGTAAGAAGACTTTTCCAATTCTTCTTTACTATATCACACACCCATGTATATTATTGCTATAAGTAAACATCAGCCTCATTTTGTTCTCTTGGTTTTTGAGGTTGTTAGCCCTAACACCTTCCCCTCAATCACATATTAAAAAAGGCCACATCTTATCAGTTCTTTGTCCCACTCTCTTCTGAAAAATTCCCTCTATCTATTGTTTTTATATCCTCTTTCAATGAAATTATATATATTATAAACTTATTATATAGATGCTCAGACTTATTTTGGAGTGCAATATCTTTACTTGTCAAAAAAGACACTATCGTCAGGTACAAGGGGTGGCCATGGGCACTCCTTGTGTCAATACATATGCCAATTTAGTTATGGCATTTTGGGAGCAACATCATGTATTAGGACAACATCATAGATGGTTTGATAACGTATGGCTTTATAAATGCTTTGTGGATGACATTTTCCTGTTGTGGGATGGTGAACTACAGGAACTTACAACTTTTATAGAATATTTAGAATCCACTACATCTTTTTTAAGATTTTCTATGAAATTTTTCAGAACTCAACTGGATTTTTTAGATGTTAGAGTTATACAAGATGAAGAAGGTTTTAAAACCACTCTTTATAGAAAAAAAAACAATTTACTTACATATGATAGTATGCATCCGAGATTCACCTTTGACAACATAGTGGTAGGACAGTTGGGCAGGGTGTCAAGATTATGTACAGATCAGGGTATGTTTACTAGTGAAATGGACAATTTGAAACATAATTTCATTGAAAGAGGATATAAAGCACATAAGGTAGAGGGAATTTTTCAGAAAAGAGTGGGACAAAGAACTGATAAGATGTGGCCTTGGTTAATATGTGATCGAGGGGAAGGTGTTAGGGTTAACAACCCTGAAAAACAAAATAATAAAATGAGGCTGATGTTTACTTATAACAATAATATACATGGGGTGTGTGATATAGTAAAGAAGAATTGGAAATTTCTTCTTACAGATGAGAAGTTAAGGAAGGTCATAGGGGAAGAACAAATGTTTGTTTTTTAGGAGAAATAAAAACTTAAAAAGATCTGTTATGTCATGAAGGGAATAAGCTGACTCAAGTTAAATGTAAACTCAAGGAAACAAGACCGTGTGGTTCTTGTAAGGCTTGTTCTTACATAAATACAGAAACTACATTCATACACCCCATTACTAACAGAACATATTACTTTAACACATACGCTAAATGTAAGACTATGAATGTGATATATGCATCTACTTGTAAATCATGTGCAG
This sequence comes from Protopterus annectens, assembly GCF_019279795.1. Classification (NCBI taxonomy): domain Eukaryota; kingdom Metazoa; phylum Chordata; order Ceratodontiformes; family Protopteridae; genus Protopterus; species Protopterus annectens. The sequence goes on along the minus strand of NC_056746.1, from coordinate 313,793,889 downwards.
GATTTTAATTAGGGAAGACAAATTGTATGTTAAAAAATATTTAATCATTTATCTGCCATAAGGCTACATAATGAGCACAGTGCTTTACATCAACATGTTAATCAATTTCCAGGACATGATTTTAGGTTTACAGTTATACAGAGAATGTACAAGAGATATAGGGGGGACCTGGTGAATGAAACAGAGTATCAGGAAACAAAATGGATTATACAGCTGACATCTCATAGATTCCCAGGACTCAATGATGTCATTCCCCTTAAACTAGCCCTAAAGAAAATGCGGACAAGTGCAGAATAAGAACAGTCAGAGCAGCAAAAATAGTATAAAGGGAAGCAGCAGTACAGTGAAAAGCAGCACACAAGCGCAAGAAAAAGACTTAAATTTTACTTAAGTTTAGAAGATTTCACTGGATGCCTTGGATTCTCTCGGATGCACTTCAGATTTTTGGCTTAGAATACCAAACGCTGAGCATCCTCACCAAACTGAGCCTTTAAATAAAATAAATAAAATAAATAAATAAATTACTTTAAGTGCTGTCTGTTTTTGTCTTATCTTTATTTTTCTCCCAGATGTAGAAAACAACTTGAATGCTTTTAAAAACATTATCTTTTGTCATTGAAACATAAAAGTTTTCTGTTTTTATTGCCTTATCAGCTTGTCTCCCTAGAAACATGAGAACCAGATGCATAGTTGTCTTCAGGTACAAGTTTCTCCTGTTGCACTGTGAACATTTATTTGCTAAAGGAAAACTTTTCATTGCATTCAATATTATTTTATTTACCTGCTTCCACCTAAAACTTATTGCTTGATCAAGCCAAGTCCTTAATCTAGTCATTCCCCTAAGCAAAAGTAAGAAAAAGCATAGTGATTTTACTTATATCATCTTTTTTGTCCAGGATTTCTTCTCTTGTTACACTGAAGTACCTACCTCATTTAAAACTGAACAAGAAAGAAGGAAGGAAAAAAGGGCACTTGTCTACTTTAATATCTCTATTACACACAAAAATAGTTGAACAAGCTTTGCCATATAACATGCAGCATATGTCATGTTTTAAAAAGTGCTGTTAAGAACAAAAACTATTTTACTTACAGTTACCTCTTTCCTTCCTCTTCCCTCTCCTTAATATCTTTAAATACATTAATGACATGAATAGTGCATAAGTGTTGGAGTCTCCTACAAGCTTAAAAAGTCAAAAAAGTCCAAAATATCCATTTTTGTTTCACCATATATCACAAATATGATGCTTTGTAATCCCACATTTACCCATTAATTTCCGAGTTGCTGTTTTTCTTCCTGTTGATTGCTATCTCCCAACGCCAGTCTCTGGTTCATTTCTAAAGTACCTATGGTTCTTCTAGTCAATTCCTGTGCTTTTTTCTGTCTCTTAAGCATTTTTCATCAAAACATTGGAAAAGGTTTCTCTAGCATGGTCTCTCAATGCACTTTATTATCACAAGAACAAGAAGGAGAATCTCCTTGTGTTTATAACTTACTTTTTGTTGGACAAACTTTTGTATTTCCTCTTCAGTATGTTCAGCATCAAAAATGACTTTGGCAATTTGACCCCCTCAGGAAAAATATTCTGAAGATAGATGGATACAACAGCTAGAATCTCACACCTGCTTCTTGACATTCCTTGATTGCTGGAATACATTTACTCCTTTTCTGCCTGGTGTACAACGAGTAATCATTTTCCACAAACACTTTACTATCTCCAATATATAGGACTTCTTCCTTCTACCACAGTTTTGTCATAATCAACTCTTTCAACTGGTAGGATTGTGTCTTTACTATTAGAGGTCTTAGCTGCTTCCTCATTGCCAGGTTTGGAGCATACAGACTATGTGCCCTTTCAATTCATAACTCCTGCTGTGGAATAGCAGTCCTGTTGCTTATGCTTTCATAAAATTAATACAGTCTGTTCCTTCTAATTTTTCTGGTACAGCAAAAAATCTCAAGTTTCCCCTATGTGCTCTATCCTTTAATTCTACCATTTTTTCAAACATCTCTTCTTGAACAATCTCATGCTCAGCCAGTTTCTTCATTAGACCACTGATTTTTTGTAATTTTATCAGCTCATCTGGATATCTTTTTAAAGCTTCTTCCATTTTTCCAGTATTTTATTTGAGTTGATATACTCCTTCAGTGTTTAATTTATTTTAACCAACTTTGAGCACATTTAACTTAGCTTTTCCTTTAGATTTCTGGAAGTCATGACTGCACCAAATCTGTGCTTGAACTGATTTTTGCTGAATGGGTGCAGGATTCTTCACAGCTAGTGACGTCTCCTCTCCTTTTGTGGTTGATTTCTATAAGGTTCTCTAAATTCCTTCTTTGCTGGCATCCGGGCAGTGCACTTACTAGCCAGTAACAGAAATTTACCCAAAAAGACAAATTCACTGGCTCTCTTTTCTGAGTTTCTGTCATCATACTAGGACAGCTGAAATTAAGCTGTAACCCAGTGTGCAGCCATTATGGAAGTCTCTGAAGAGCATTTTATGTTCATAAATATACTGAACAAGCTGCCACAACATTGTTCCAATATAAAAACCATAATATGAATCACAACATACAATATAATTGACAACTGATCTACAGCAAGTGAAATTTTTGAATTTCCTACTTCTTACTTCTAAGTACATCTGTGCCCTCACTACTAATGCAGTCATACTGCTTGTATGTATCACATGTAATCATCATATTTTCATTCTGGCTTAGTAGTCTTTAAAGTAAACCTTTCAAACGTTTACCTCTCTTATACAAAAATCTTGTTGCATCCCCCACTATTTCTGCTGTAATTGGAAAGCTTTTCATTTTTTTTCCAGTTGGCCCTTAATATATTTTCCTTTTTCCATTACCCCTGCACTTTTTCTATTATTGTACAAAGCTTATAGGCTCCTCTTCTGTCTCCTACCACATTTGCAATGTTACTTTTCACCTTATCAGATGGATATCTTCTCTGAATAACCTTATATTTCAAATCTACAGCTACTTCGAGGATAATTTTATTCTCTGTCAGTTGGTTTACTCTGACCATCTGCCTTTTAGTATATTTTCTTTCATCCATAAAAAGAAGCCTAGTTGTACAATCTAAGCAACTACTACTTAGTACTGCTTTTTATTTCTTTATTTTTGTCAATCCTTGTGGGTGGACGACAGTCTTCTTTGTATTAGCATAAACACAACTAAGTAACGCTAAACAAATCAAAATGAATGGTAAGCGTCAACTACTTATGCATGTGCTTCATATATAAAATAAATTAATTCAATGTTATTTAATCTGTACTCCAGTAAAAAAAATAATCAATAAAGTGTATAAAAAACTTGATATCCTGACAATGTCCTTCATCAAAAATATTCTCTTTCACTCACACTGCCATTACTAAATTTGCATAACTTGGAACCATGGTGTCTCCAATTGTTATACATATTTTGCCTAAATTATTTATATTCAAAATGAATAAAACTGCAAGATAAATCTAAATCAAGTATTTCAGTAATTAGCCTTAGCTATGATGTCTGTTTTTGAACCCCCATTGGTTACTGTTTGTCTCATTGGTGGGATTTACAAACTTTTATTCGGTTTAGGAAGGCCAAACTATAATAAATTATAGGATTTTATACTTAGAAAATCAGCCAAATACTTACCAGTGTACTCTGCTGTAAACCATTTCTATGTGTATCAATAAATATAAATGCTTTCAACACCTCATGAAATTACGCATTCTAATAATCACGTTGCAATTAAATTTAACATTCGTTATGACAATCTATTATATCCATTGGTACTCCTCCGCCTCCTTTATCAGCTTTTAACATGTTCATATCTGTATCAGAACACAAATTAGTTAAAATATTTCTTTCTCTAAAAGTCAAATTGTGGTATCTGATATTTGGAGAACTGAATCATCCTTCACAAATTTCTTTTTGCAGTTACATTGAAATGCTGTACATTTAGGTAAAGAAGAGACTTAAGCAGTGTTTTAAAATCATACAAATGTAAACATTCTTCTCAATATTTGAGGCATATTCTCATAAACTGTACTTTCACTTAGTTCACCTTGAAGGTAGAACAAATGAAAAACCTTTACTAAGTAACCTCACGTCTTTGGGAGACAAAATATAATTAGATAAATTAATAATTTTAAAAAGCATCAGCGGTTACATTTGTATTACAGTACTTGAAGTTACAGCTGGACTCATAGTTCTGAGTGATGTACTTGAGTTGGCAGTCACACTATCACTGAAAGAATCTTTGTTTGCTCTAATATACCATCTTGTGAGTAGAAGAGTAATACATTGTCATCATATTTATTTCCCCTTTTTAGCGGTTGACAATTCTTCTACTAATGTTGCTAGTGGGAGCAGAGGGAGCTACATGAATAGTTGTGTAGCCATGTCTGCCCAAGATTACTCTCTACCAGTCTGTTGTTGGAAAATCTCCATTTGTATCTCCTTCACATTTCTTTAAGTTGTTTTTTCAACTTCTTTCTCTTTATTTAACTTATCTTGGATTAATTGGATTTTTGTGTCAAAATTAGCTGTTGACATGTTCATTTTTAAACTGAAGTAAATATTTTGAAAATATTTGCATAACCACTGCATTTCCTATTATTAAAATCAATTAGCATATTTATATATGTCAAACCAGTTTTAAAATGAATTTGTTTCCATTCTCCAGTGTATTTGTCAGGCTAATTTTACCAAGTGGCTGCTTAGAAATCCACAACTCTGGGAATTTGTTTAACTTTGATACTTTGTTAAAAGATGAGAGTATCCCATTGAAGCCTTTTCAAGTTTAACAGCTCTATATTCAATATGTTAAATTATTCATGTATTGTTATCTTCCCCTTGTTGTTACATTTATAATGCCTCCCATCAAAGAGATTCTCGCAGCTGCCAGGCATCCAGATAAAATATGAACAATAGATCCCAGGTTACTAACAGCAGAATTTAACTTCAAAGGAAATGCAGTCAAATGTTTTTTGCCCTTGTTGTGCACCTAGTAGAGTGTTGTACAAATAAAACCAGAAGCCGGTGAAAAAACTGCAACTTTTATTGCAATACTGTATGCATAAAATAGTGTAAGTAATCCTGAGAAGAGACAATCAATATTATTCATAAATAGAGTGATTACTTTAATATTTTGTCCAAGGCTATTTATATGACAGCAATCTCTAATACCAGTAGCAGGGACCTCTTCCAAGTAAGTTTTAGTTATCTATGAATTAAGGTATACAGTTGTCTAGCCTACTTCCTTTGTTAGATACAACTGCATTTACACAATATGCTCATGACCATGGTTATCATCACTTACAGGTGAACAGAGTCCATTTAGCATTATTCCAAAAACAAGTTTTAAAGGCTCACTATAAATGTTGGACTCTATTTATAGAAGCATTGAAACAGGTACAACTTATTATATTCTTGGCAACTACCAAGTAATTTCTAACCACATAAACACACTTGAAGAAGTATAAACCATTTGTAATTGAAGTATTGAATATTGTTAAAAGTGATAAAAGAATGGAAGGTGGGATCTTTAGAAAAGGGCAGGAGCAAATTACCTAGAAGTCTAAACCATTTGCAATTGAAGTATTGAATATTGTAAAAGTGACAAAAGAATGGAAGGTGAGATCTTTAAAAAAGGGCAGGAGCAAATTACCTAGAAATGAATAGCACTTGTGGAAGTGACACATACAGATTACTGTTTAGAAGAAGGAGTTAAGTTTAAGGGAAGGCAAGAACTAAGCAAAAAATATAATGTTGGAGTAAATGGTAGTTGTTAAAAAGAAAGAAGAATGAAAGAAAAAGAAAAAAAAAACATATATAATGTATAATGCATGTAAATGGAAAATGTTAATATAGTTTCTCTTCTTTTCTATCAATGCGTGTCTGTCTGCATCTTAAGTGATAATGTTATAAAGGTGTTTAAAAACAAACAAAAACAATTACAACAGCTCTTGTGGCAAGATCTATTAAGTTTTAACATTTAACTGATACAGCTTAAATCACCTTTATCTTCCAAAGCAATACTATAAACTTTATCTAGTGATCAATTAACTTTTATATACCTGCCAGTATAATTTTATATTACCTGATTCAGTGCCTCACTACTAAATAATGCCATCCTTCAACTGACAACACAAAGTTGGGCTCTTTTGTCCCTCTTCAGGAACCCCATTCAAGACCATTCCAAATTATAATTGTTTACATTTGGTATCACTTTTCATATATTATGTTCCTCAGTTCTGATAGAACATATTTGTTCAAATACTTGAGAAGAGTCCTCTATTTGCTAATAGTCCCAAAGATTTTTTTTCATTTAGTACATTTAAATTAACCCCATTAATTTTATAATGTTGAAAAAGGGGGGAAAACTTGGCAATCAGACCAAGAGTATCTCAGAAACAAACAATCCAGATTCCATTTAATAATATAAAAAGAGCAAGTAAACATGTTTCACTATGGGAAAAACATAAGCATCACATTCAGTAGCCTACTAGAAATACCAAACCAGGATAAAACTTCACAGCTTCTCCATCATTAGCCCTATGTACCCCTAAGTTCATCCTCATCCAAACTTTAACTGGAAGGAGCATTACAAGTAAATGTACAACACTGACCAGATCATTAAGCAAATACACTTTCCAAGTATCACAAGCCATTAAAGTTCCAGCCAATCTGTAGTACTCCAAAGCCTCTTGTGAGCAGAACAATGATGTTATCCCTACAAATTACTTTAAGGGAAAACTCAACATTCATAGGTCTAAATGATCAAAATGTCCCCTTCAATTTTTATACGAAACACAAACATTTTTATTTTATTTTATTTTGCTTTTGTTAATGGTGATTGTCTAATGGGTATGAGAATGCCATTTCAGCAGAGAGCTGGGCAGAAAAGCACCACATGACAAAAATAACAATATCAATATACTATACAAGCTTTACATGTCAAATAGCAGCAGTAATATATAGTAAGAGTATACAGGCTACATACATGAACAAAACGTAACATGCAAGTCTTTACATATAAAATTCACATCTTTATACATATGCAAAAAAAAAACTGTAGCTTTTTGTGTTGCATAAAATTGTTTGTTTTAGAGTATTTGCACATTTTATCCTGGGGATGAACACTGACAGATTCAAGATTGTCTTAAGTAGTGTTTATAATCTACATTAAAAGTCTGTAGTTATTTAGTTTGCATGGGGGGGAGGATAGAGTTCCACATTTTCGAGACACAGGTGGAACAGAGTGCATCTTCTTCTGTATTTAGAGATTTATCTTTGGAGCATAGATTTCTGCTTTGGTTATACTGCTGGATAACAGATTCAAAGGCTATGCATTCATTTGGATTGCATATTAAATTGTGGATTAATAGAAGCTGGGATTGGTGAAGGATATGGGGTAGTTCATTCCAGTATAGTAGTCTGAGGGCTTGGCAGTAGTAGTACTAATTTCTTGCTTAGTTTATGAGTACACCAGAGAGGTACAACTCCAAATATATTGATAAGCCTTACACAGTCTACATTGAAATGTCCCACATCTATCTGATGCATCAAAAGCAATCTGTTCAAAATTCTTATAACATTAACTGTTGCTTCAGTGACACATTATTTCTAAATGAAAACGGGTTTATCATCTAAAACTCTCCTAAGATCCCAGTTAATCAGTAAAAGTGGTCAATATTTCTTAATAGCCTCACAAGTAATGTTAATATTGCTTGAATAAGTAAGGAGACACCTGTTCTTATTAGAATGTTTGCTAGTCTGTTTAGGTACCACAGCTACTTCTTCAGCTGAATCTCAGAAATTCAGCCTCCCGACCATATCTCAAACAGATCAAGCCTCTGTTAGACTTTTGTCTATTTCACTTACACTATACCCCCAATTCTAAGAAATACTTCTTTCTGAGTTTTGGAGTTGAACCTTTCTGGTACACTCACAAACTAAGCAAGAAATTAGTTTTGAGTTTTATGCAGATTGTAAACCAAGAATTTAATATATTATGCTAAATGCATGATGTGTGAAGCTTTCTACATAGTGAAGACCAATACAATGTTTACAGAAAGAATTCTGGAACACATGGGGAAAGTGCATAATCAGAGGAGTATGGGTGGATTAGCTCAACATGTTATAGAGCATGAGAGCAGACATAGTTTTGTTTCCTGTATTAGAATTAGTTTCTTAAAATTTGAGGGGTGGGGACTTTAAGAATATCACTGAAAAGAAGGAAATGAAGTGGATACTTCTTTTAAAAGGAAATGCATTTCCAGGGCTGAATGAACATATATCTTTGAAGTTGGTTCTTAAGTCTTGGCCCCTTAACATTAATATTTAAATGTCAGAGAGGTGTGTACCTTTTTCATAATATTATTGGTTCTGATAAGTTTTCCATGTCAATGTTTTAATATTCGTGTTTTTAGTGGGGTGTGTTGATACAGCATATCTTTACTGGTCAGTTCCTTGCTCCAGTGGGCTGTGTTTTTAGAATGGAACACTGTTTTCATTGAAGAATGCCTTTTTGAAATTTTTATATATATGTGAGTGGTTTGTGTAAGCATTTCATGTGGTCTGAAGACGAGGGTTTGTTTTCCGCAAAAGAGCTTACCTTTTTAATACTGAAGTTTATTAAAGTTTTAAGCAGTAGTGTGCGGAGCTCCAGTTCTTTTCTTTTACATTTTATTGTTTGGTGGTGTTCCAGCCTTTATCTGAGTACCTGACTTTGCTTGTTTGGAAAAAAAGCCTTTGCAGCCATGGTTGTGATTTTCAGTTAGAGAAGGTATTTTTTACTTGATAGGGTGGATACAGGTTTTAGAAAGAAATAAGCTGATGAATTTGGATGCAAATTGCAACCTGAAATTAAAGCGAGTTTTTGATAGATGCCAAAAGAGTTTTAGATTGTTTTGGTGAGTTTCCTGTATGCTATAGTAGTGACTTTGTGTTCAGTTTCATGCTACATTTGATTATATTTCAGTGGTATTTGAAGAACTGTAAATTTTCCTGATTTTTTTTTTTTGTTTGTCATAATTTGCAGGATTTGCCCTTAGTCTTTTAGTATAATAAATTGTTTAGTTTTATATGATAGCCAGGGAGCATAGTTCAATTTAACTCTTTTATTTCTTAGGAAGGGCATGCTCATTTAGTTTGGTAAGGAAGATTTTATTAAATTCAAATGCTTGTGCATCTAAAGGTAGTATTTTGAGAAATGTCCAGTTGTAAGATTTTAGAGTAGAAGTAAAAGCATCAATACTGAAGCTAGTAAGACTGTGTTTCTTAGTTGTAGTGGTATTGTCTGGCAGGGGCTATGGATTATTCTGGAAAAAGTGGGTAGATGGTCACTTAATATATCAGGTAAGGTGCCTAGGGTGGAGATATTACAAGGTGTGATGGTATTGTATCCAGTCTAACAGTGATGCTCTGTTAATGAGTTTACTGTATCTGGTTGGAGTTTCCATGAGTTGTTTAAAGCCACAGAGGTTGATGCTTGCAGTGCGTGGGGAGTTAGCATATAATTTTTAAGTCTTTATTAAATTCACCTAAGGTTAGGGTTTAATGTGGCATATTAATTGATACCCAGAATAATATGTCCTCAAAGATGGGGATGTAAAATAGTACTCAACCTGCCTTTTTACCTACACACTCAGCTCTAAGTATACTATATCCTGGTAGAAGACTGCCATTGCCCTTGACAGTTGCTTTTAACCAAGTCCTGGTAGTTGTTAGTATGTCAGGGATGTGACGTGATATGAATACATGTAAGTCAGCAACTTTGTTGGAGATGTTCTTCTTGTTAATCTGATGAATTTTAATCCTTTGCTCTGTAATTTTTGTTTTACTGGTACTGAGATGATAGCGGTAATTATAGTTTGGTCTTGATCTAGGCCAGGGTTAAGTTGTATATTTCTACTGTGTTGTAGTGAATTTGAGAAACAGTGACTGGAAAACAACCATTTGATTTGAGATTTGTCTTTTGTTCCTGGTGTGTAGTAAAGCTTATTTTGTGTTAGGATGGTGGATATGAGAAGTATTGTAGGGATGATGAGCTAAGATAATAGTAGACTTAGTGGGGTTACTAGTGGGAGTGTCAGATGTGGAGCTGGATACATAATTTACATACAGAGGTTTGTGATAGCATGTATGTTAAGTGTGAAGAGTATAATGAGTTTTACTGTGTGTATGAGCATGCCATCAAGAGGGTTTTATTTATGCAGTTATTGACATTTTTATACCAGGAAAGTTTAACTGGGCATTGGCACGTATTTTCAGCAGAGGCCCAGGTAGAAAAGCTACAGTTAGACCAAAATGAAAAAATGCCAGCACCAAGAATGAATAAAGTAATAGTAGCTTTATTTAAGCTGAAATTCTAGACCGGTTTCAGCACATGGCTTTCATCAGTAGATTGTTACACATAGAATGAGAAGGTCCTGCTATAAATACCTTTATAACCGGAGGTAGAATGACATCATTTCCTGTCTCAAGAAGAAAATGTAATTGTTACAAAAATAAACATAAAAATAAAAATAGATATTGGTATACATAATGTAATACAATTCAAAATGCATGTGCTTAGAAAATATACATATTCTAACATCAATATTAAAGTCAAAAAGGAACAATTTATGAATTATAATAATTTGTCATTAAGTCCAGGGGAAAACAAACTCCCTAATTTCACTATCCATTTTTTCTCTTTGTTATTCAGAATATCATGCCATCCAGTTTTGAAAGCACGGTTGCCTATAATGTTATCAATGATAGTAAATGAAAACTTGGCAGTGGGATGATTCATAGTGTGTCTGTATAAGGCATTTGTAATCCTACCATTTCTTATATCCCCCAGGTGTTCAGATATTCTAATTCTGAACTGTCTGGATGTCTGTCCAACATAAAAAGCTTGACATGTGCATGTTGCAAGATAGATAATCCAATCCGAACTACAGTTACCAAAAAAAACAATATCATATAAATGACCAGTGTTTTTACTAGTAAAAGTTTTTGTTTTAAATATGTAGCCACAAAAGCTGCAATGACCACAAGGGTATATTCCAACTAGTTTCTCACCTGTTAATGTCCTTTGGGATAAAGTTTCATCCCTAGAGTTAATTTTCTTATAATGTGAGAAATGAGATCCCAGTGTTTTCCCCTTTCTGTATGAAAATGAGCATTGCTCCCCCAAATAGTCCTCTAAGAGGGAATGAGACTTCAGTATGTTCCAATGTTTATCTATAATATTAAGAAGATGTTTAGTATTTCTACCATAGGTTGTAACAAATCTGCAAGTTTCTTGATTGGTCTGTTTTTGATGTTCTTTATATTGCAGTAGTGAATCCCTAGATTGGTTTTTGCTCCATTGCATGGCAGAACTGATAGTATGTCTGGAGTATCCTCTAGTGAGAAACCTATTGGCTAAGTCATCATGTTGTTGTTTTAAATCTTGCTCAGAGGAACATATCCTTATGAGCCGCAAAAACTGTGATTTAGGAATGTTATTAATTGTATGTTTTGGATGTAGACTGTTGGCATGGAGCAAGGTGTTAAATTCGGGAAATTTTCGATATACAGAAGTTTTTAGTGTATTGTCTGGTTGGCGCTGTAAAAAGACATCCAAGAAATGTATTTCATTATGATGATAGTCCACCGTAAATTCTGTACCCCAAATGTTTCCATTAAGATGTTCAACAAATTCTTGAAGATAATCACTGCCACCTTTCCACACTAGCCAACAGTCGTCCAAATATCTTCTCCAGATATCAAGCTCTGGTATGTATACATTGTGCAACTTATCATAGATGATGTGTTCCTCCACATAACCCATATAAAGGTCAGCATAAATGGGTGCAAATGAGGCACCCATTGCCGTACCCTGTATTTGCCAATAGCAATCTTGTTTGAAATAAAAGACATTCTTGGTAAGGATGTGTTCAGCCATGCAAATAAGTAATGTATTAAATCCTGGGGAATAAATATTAGCTTTGTTTAGCCAAAAATCCAAAGCTGCTAGTCCTGCCCAGTGTGGAATACTAGTATATAGAGACTTAACATCTAAGGTACACATTAGCCAATCTGGCTCCAATTGTGATTCAGAGACAATTTGCAAAAATTCAGTAGTGTCTTGAAGTCTGGCTCTAATTAAAGATAGAAGGGGTTTCAATTTTTCAATTAAAAAAACAGAAAGTGGTTCTGTAAGTGATCCAATCCCAGACACAATAGGTCTGCCTGGCGGATTATGTAGGGATTTGTGGATTTTCGGTAGTAGATATAGATATTGTTTAGCTGGATCTTTGACCATCAAATGTGATTTAATCTTGTCAGAAATAATGCCAGCCTCCACAGCCTGCTGTAAAAAGTCATCTATTTCTCTTTTGAAGTTAGGTGTAGGGTCGGTACACATTTTCATGTAATGATGATGGTTAGACAACTGTCTATTTCCTTCATCCCAATAATAATCGGCATCCATGACTACAACCACACCCCCCTTATCAGCAGAGAGAATTACTATATCAGTATTACTCTTAAGATGTGTTAGGACAAGTTGTTCAGATTTGGATAAATTATGCTTGATGTTGTAATCTGATCTCAAATGAAAATGTAAGTCTTTAATAACTGCCTGTTGAAAAATAGCCACATGTTTGTCCATTGGAGGATTAAATGTTGATTTATGAAACCAAAATTCAGAAGATCTTTGAGGAGGATCAAAATGATCCTGTTGTCTGAAAAATAAATTTAGGTTAATCTTTCTACAGAATGCAATAGTATCTGATACTAGAAAACTCTCATCAATAAAAAAGCCAGGAATGAATCCAAGACCTTTATTGAGCAATGTATATTCATCTTGTGATAAAACATACTTTGAGATGTTGGGCACATTAGTACAAGGTAAATCTATTTCACTACTGACATGAACAGATCCTCCAAACTTTTTACCCTTGTGTTTTCTGCCTCCCCTATGTTTTCTACCCCTAAAGGGTCATCTGATGTTCGTCCCCTCTTAACATTTGGTGAGTCACCAGTACCAAAGGATTCTGTGTCTATTGTTGAGGACTCCTCACCAGAAGTAGTGTTACTGAATCCTGCCTTTTTTAAAATAGACCTAAGCCTCTTTTTATGCACATAAGTCGGATTCTTTGTACCCTGGGCAAACCTTACCCCCCTGTGTGACTCACTGTCTTCCTCTATCATAATCCTCCCTGTCTCTTGAGAATTTATGAAGTTTTTTAGTTTTAAGATTATTTTCAAGAGTCAACAGTTCCTTAGATAATTTGCTCAGGCCACCTTTGAAACTGGCCTGTTCTTCAAAATTTTTAAGATCATTACATGCCTTTTCAACTTCCAAAATATTGTTCTGAACAGTTCTATCATAAAAAGATGCCAATATATTCACAAATGACATGGCTGCCTCCTGCTGTGCTAGCTGCCAATTTTTGAGTAAAATATCATCTGGTATTCCAACCAATGGTTGAATTTTTGACCTTAACCACTTAGGGGATATTTTTTGGTTCTGATAAGCCTTGAACAATTTGTGATGCCAAATGTTTGTCCTTAGTGTTTTGATTTGCTTGCCTAACTAGTTAAACAAGCGGGAGCAACCGTCAACTGGATCTAATGTTGGACCACTAACCGTTTCCATTGACATCATGCCAATGCCAAAAACCTGTATATCATCTTTATCCACACATAGGCCGGATAATAACTTCTGTAGATCCATGACAATAAGTTGCCTGAGAATGATATTAATTGCTTGCAAATCAAAGCCAATCAAAAATGTGGCCTGAGCAAAAAACCAGGAACAGTATCACTATCCCAAAAATAGATATAAATATGTGTATATCTATGTCAGTTTGAGTCAGACAGGGACAAAAGCATATAACCCATAGATGACCGAAAATAAAGATAAAGATGGACCTAGCTATCAAAGTGACCTAGAATTCTAGTTGTAATATCAATTTAAACAATAATACTGATATGATATTTTGATATAATATAATTAGGTCAAAGTGGCTAGCTTTTATCAATGAATGAATCAACCCTGAAATAACCCATCCAACAAAAGAGGGAGACTGTTCAGATTTCTGTCAATGATAAGGTATAGAAATAATCATGTAGTGTTAATATGTGCTAACATAGTATATTCCTACTCGAGGGCAAAGATAAGGAACAATGTAATGTGCTTGGTAAGCACGAGATATCATACCCTGCTAGAATTGTACCAAAATGTATATTTTTATATTAACATAGCAAGTATCTGTAGTATAGACCTAAATTGTAAGCAATGCCCAAAAATGAGAATTGCATGGGTTATAATCAATCCAGCCACAACATGAATGTCCCTATCTAGATACTGCTAGATATATAAATAGTATACAAAGCCTGACCTAGACAGCTTATATAAATAATCATATAATATTGATGAATACTGTCATGATATATTCCTGCTGGACAGCAAAGGTGTTGAGCAGTATAATGTGCTTAATAAACACGATATATCATACCCTACTAAATTTTACCAAGATGTATATTTTTATATAAACATAGCTGGTATCTGTAGTGTTAACCTAAAGTATAAGCAAAGCCCAAAAAATGAGAATTGCATAGGTTATAAACAATTTAGCCACAACATGAATATCCCTATCTGGATACTGCTAGATATATGGACAATGTGCAAAGCCTGACATAGACAGTGTATATAAGTAGTCATATAATATGGTATATTCCTTTAGGATAGCAAAAATTGTGGAGCAATATAATGTGCTTGATAAGCACAATATGTCCTGCTGAAGTCTTACCAAAGTATATATTTTTTTATGTAAGCTTAGCAAGTATCCTGAGTTATAAGCAATGCCCAAAAAGTGAGAATTGCATAGGTTAATAAGCAATTTAGTCAAAATATGAGTCGCCCTATCTGGATACTGCTAGATATATAAATAATGTACATAGTCTAACCTAGACAGCATATAAAAGTAATCCCAAAAAAATGAGAAATACAAGTATAAGAATTTCTTGCTGGAAAGCAGGAAATAATGACAAAAATCTACATCCTGCTAGATATATAAACAGTGTACAAAGCTGGACATAAATAGCATATAATCCCATGAAATGAGAAATATTAATGTAAGGGCTTCTTGATAAAAAGCAGGAAGTATTAGTAAAAATCCAATACATTAATCTACTTGAATGAAGACATTCTGTTGCTATTCTAACACAACATACCTTTTCATAAAGAATCTATGATAGTAATGTAATTAGTTATTCTCACTAAAAAATAATGTAGCCAATACACTAAATATAATAATGAATATCGTTGTGAAACAAAAAAAATTGTGAGTACAACGACATATAATAAATTGTATAGTCCCAAATCCCGATGAACAACTCGCAAAAAAGGTCCAAATTCTTCAGAACAGACTTGCACGAAAATATAGTAGCTGTAGAGGAAACTGCAAATCAATGAGTGTCAAAAATCATCGCGTTTATATTCCCCACAATGAAATATCCATCCAACGATGATAAGGCAGCCAATATGTTGATGTTATTCAATTCAAAAGTCCAAATAGAAAGGTAACTATCTCAACAGTCCCCAAAAAAATAAGATAGCAAGACGAGGAAACTATTTATGTAAAAGTACCTGAATATGGATTTGTTCAGTAACAGCAGTCCAAAAGGGAACTCCCTAATCCCTATGGTGTTGAACGAAAATCTTCGCCTCTGCCCGTTTAGAAGCACCAGCTCGTCTCCCTGTTGGTATCAAGCACCTGAATAATCCCAGAATTACCAAAGGACATCTGAAATAGCTGAAACCATGTTTTCACAAACCCAAGCACTGCAAAAAAATGACTTCACAAAAATCTTCGCCTCTGCCCGTTTTGAAGCACCAGATTGTCTCCCTATTGGTATCCAACACCAAAGTAATCCCAAAGTTACTTAAAGAACAACTAAAATGGCTGAAGCCATGCTTTCTCCAACAAAAGCGTTGTAATCAAACAAATGACTCCACGTAATGAAATCCAAGGCAACAAAATAGTAATCCACTGGAACCCAATGAAAAAGCACATGCAGAAAAAATGTACAAAAAGCAAAAGCGGTGTGTAACACAAACGCCAACTCCCGATGAGGAGCCCTCCTCAACAGACACAGGAATATCACAAAATGGCGCTTCTCGTTCTCCTTAATCCATTCCAACGCCAACGTGAGCAAAAGAAGGGAAGCTAGCAAGTACGGCTGGTGCAAGGCAAGCAAGCTAGTTAGACCAAAATGAAAAAATGCCAGCACCAAAAATGAATTAAGTAATAGTAGCTTTATTTAAGATGAAATTCTAGACCGGTTTCAGTGCATGGCTTTCATCAGTAGATTGTTACACATAGAATGAGAAGGTCCTGCTATAAATACCTTTATAACCGGAGGTAGAATGACATCATTTCCTGTCTCAAGAAGAAAATGTAATTGTTACAAAAATAAACATAAAAATAAAAAAAGAAAAGCTACAGTAAAATATTACAATGGTGTATAAAATAAAATAGAAAATATAGGATAAGATAAAATGAAAGCAAGATATAAGATGTAAAATACGATAAAATACAAATGCGACAGTAAGTATAAAACAACAAGCATTCCAGTTTTGAGAATTACACTATTACATTCATATACATTTATGATATTTTGGATAATGAGCTTTATACTGTTACTTGTGCAAAGAGAGTGAGTGAAACCTGGGTGGGGAATATATGAGGAGAGTTTCTCTGTTTTGTATGGGAAAAAGACAGATAAAGTGGGGAGAGTTTGTACGGCAAAGCATGAGAGGCAAGAAGAATAGATTTGTATAGTAACTATATATATTAGTGTTCTGACACCATTGGTTGACACAGACAGGGGGTCAACAAATGTGCAATATTGATAATCCCTAAGTAGGGAATATTTCCTTTCCATGAGGATTGTGTGATCTCGAAGTTAGTATATATAATTAGCAGAGAGTCGGGGGGTGAAGTTGGGTTTTAACTTCCTGCAAAACACTTGCCATTGGGTTAGTCCACTCTGGGGTAATCCCCGCAGCATGTGCATACTGTATTGATATTGTAGCATTAGCCCCCCACAGACTTCTTACATTTCAAACATACACATGGGTACTTAAAACTGAAATGACTAACTCTTTGCAGTAAACAATATTTATCTAAACTATGTGGGGGGGCTATGCTCCCCACACCCCCCCAACTATACATACTAACTCCAGGATCCTGCTACAGTGGAGAAAATGGCATAATGCTTTTAATTTCATGTGTCAGTGTTATGAGTTTCGATCAAATGGGTTTTAGGTGTTTTGCCCTTTAGGTGTTTTGGTCTTGGTCAAATGACTGTCGATCAAATGAACTGTCAGTCATGTGAAGTAGACCCACACACACACACACACACACACACACACACACACAGGAAGTTCTAGGTTATAGAAGCTGGGTAGGATAGAAGGTAATAGGATAGGTGGTGGGGGTGTTGTTAGTGATGGGGAAAACTGTAGGTCAGAAAGGGTTAAGGGTACAGGGATTTTTACTGGAAACAAGAGATATGATGATATAATCTATGTTGCAAGTCTGTGTTGGTAGTGTGGCTGTGTGTTAAGGAGCAGAGTTATTTTAATAGAGTATATAGACAGGCAGAACTGTGCAGAGTGAATTGGTACTGTAATTATATTAGTAGAACTATAGGATTACATCTACTTAGTTTCATCTCATATTGCCAATTCTGCTTGTTCCCAATAGCTCCAATCATACTTTCACAAAATCCAGTCGAAAGAGTAATTGTTGCAATGTTTGTACATATCAGCTATAAGTGTTGAACAGTTCAAACAGATATAAACAATACAGTATTGTGATTGTACAATAAAATGAATATGCCTGCTTGCATGAATTTTTACTGTAGCAGCCTGATATATACTGTAATTTCCTTTCCAATAAAAAAAATTATAAACAATTTAAATTGCCCATCTTTAATAATGCAAACCTTCATCTTTCAGTCCATGACCTGGTTACTATCTGTTCAGATATTCATAATCTAGACACAGTGAGAAAACTGCCCTCATGTTTTCAAATGTCCAATCTGTACAATAAACTGTTCAACAGAAACAGTAATACTGCTAATGCAGGTCCGCAAGAACACTGTCTATTCGCCTTCCTTGAAGAAATATATATGAATTTTTTTTTGATGGAAGAACAAATTAGTACACATATATTTCTGACAGCAGTTTCACTTGCAAAGTCATTACAAGGCATATAACACTCTACTCAGTGAAAAACAGATATAATACAAAATTTTAAACAATATGAATACATTTATGATTTGATATGATACATATTTGTGCATTTAAGAAAAAAAAGAAGATATGCATATTAGTTCTAAAATTAATATAAAAATTCCTTGTATTAAGGATAGTTATAATAATAAAGTAACAATGAGAAAGTCAAAACATGGGTTGTGTCTTTATTGTATTTATTAAAAAACACAGAGATAGTTTTAGGCTTTTACACTCATAGTTTATCAAGTCTATCATAGTGAATATGCCAGTTCTGAAAGGATATATACATATTTTAACTGTGAAGGGATAACACAAAATGTCCACAAACAAAAGTTTTATTGAATACAGTATTCACAAACATCTCCTCATACCACACTGTAACTGCAAAGACAGATCAGAGACTAAGTGTGATCAAATGACATTAGTGGATAGTCATTCTCATCCACTGACTGCCACCGTAATCATGAGTTACAACTCCTATACTGACTGCAGTGATGTCAGATGTTTGTAAACATAAAAAATAATAACCACAGGAATGAATTTCAAGTTGTTCATTCAAACACATACTAGCCTTACTAAACCACATTAGTGAATGTCTAACTGAGATCAAATGGCAACAGGTATGGTCAGTTCCTTTCATTCATAGTCTGCCTCAGTTCCCAGAAATTATAGACATTTTCTTCAACTGTGTATACTGCAGATGTTTTCACTGTGAATAGATAAAAATGGGCAAAGTAATGCAGTTCAGTTTCATTCGCTCAAGCATAAGCTAGGTTTATAACTTCAAAACTGTGGCTGCACAATAGCTGGGATCAGTCACTTTCATCTGTAGGCTACTCCAGAATCTACTTTATTGACTGCATATACCTCATATGTCTGAATGTGAAAGTGCCAAAGTAATGCATTTCGATTTGTTTTACTCAAAATCAGAAACTATCTCTGTCAAACCAATAACTGTTGAACTGTGATCAAACAGCAGCAGGGGTCAGTTAATTTAATCCACACATTGTCAATATACCCATCAATTATAGCAACTGTATATAATGTGCACATCCCTGGTTGTGATAAAATAAAAATAATGACCACAGCAATGCACTTCAACTTGTTTCATACTGATATGCACTAGCCTTTCCATGCCAGATTAAGAATTAACTGTGAGAGGTTAGCCACTTTCATCCTCAGTGCCTCCACACCCATTAATCAAACTCACTGTCTGGACTGTATACTCAGATGTCTGTGATAAAAAATACCAGACTAATGTATTTTAACTTCTTTCATTTAAAAAGAAATTAGTCCTGCCAAGCCAAATAAATGACTGCGTGACTATGATAAAATAAATGCAAAGGATAGTCACTTCACAAAAAACAACAAAGAAAAAACAAGTAATGCAAACGTCATCCAGTAAAATGCATGACCACAACCATGATATGATAAAAAACACTTTAATTCACCAAATTCAATAAAACACTTAAAATCCACATAAGCGCTTTCATCCCTGTTCATTCAGAAACTTCATCAGATCAGATCAGTGCTTATATGGATTTTAAGTGTTTTATTGGATTTGGTGAATTAAAGTGTTTTTTTTATCGTACATTGGTTGTGGTCCTGCTTTTTACCAGAAGGCAAAGGATAGTCACATTCATTCACAGACTGCTTTCATGGCCACCAATTACAACCACTTTATTGACTGTGTACAACTCAAATGTCCGACTCTGAGCAAATGAAACAAATAAGTAAAAGAAACATCTACACTACTAATTCAGCTCCTTGCTATCAGATACATTCAGTGGAACCCATTACAACCCTCATTTATGTGTGAACATACACTCATACATGCACGCATGCATGCACACACACACACACACACACACACACACTGACTCTCTGGGCTACTTTACTCTATAAGTTTTGCAGCACACATTTCTTGCACACAAGAAAGTATGCAACATTACAAAAAATAACTGAAATAATAGTACTTGTATAATATTTTTTGTGATGGCATATGTAAACCACATGCAAAATTAAAGTGTAGAAACCTCAACTTAATAGAGACTTAAAAGATTAACAAATAAAATTCATTTTGTTTGGAAGCAAGCCCTGCTGTAGCCACCAGGAATGTCACCTATTTCTAAACATACTGACTAGGAAATCATGCAACCTTGGAAGGGTAAATGGAAACTTATTACCTCTACAGTTCCTCATTTTTATTAGTGACATTAGATATTTGCTGATTTAAACAGAAATTGATTACAACTGATTGGACCAATCCTGTTTCCATTAAACCTAGTGCAAACTTACTCATGTATCCAAAAAAAATACTTTTTTTTTTGAGGGTGGTAGCTTTTAATGATTTAAACCTGTCAGGAGGAGGAGAATATGAGGATGTTGGACAGGTCTTGGTCGTCTATATAAATATCTTCTACAGAATGGATAATTTTTGAAAAAAGATGGCAACAGCTGGAAATATTCTTCTTGTCAATAGTCCTAGATTTTCCTATTCTTTTCAAAGCATTTTGATAAGATCTGTGGTGGGAGTTCTGTAACTGGGGCATCATGGAATAAAAGCTTTTATGTCCTTAGGCAACTTTCTGACAACACCTGGCATGCCAGGATATGACTGTGTCTGCATACTAAATTTAATAGTAGCATGAATTGTATCTTAATTGCATTTTAATACCTGAAGACCAACTAATGAAACATTCTTAGTTTCAGAAATCAAATCTTTCTCTTCAAAGTTCACATTTTTTTTCCATAATCCTGCATTTAAAACAAAAACATTGATCTGAAAGCATAAAATGTTCGATAATTAAAAGTTCTGTCAGTGTATTAGACATGCACACTATCTTACCTTATCTGTCCAGCTCACAGTTTCTGTTAAAAGGTAGAGTTCTAAGAGTTACTGAAGATGTATACTAGGAACATCCAAAATCAGAGATATAGATATGCAGACTTCATACTGAAATAAAGAGAAAAGCTCTCCTTAGCAAATTTTTGCAACATATCAGTTGATCTATGAACAGATGGCTTGTAGTCAGGATGCTCTGAGATTTTATTCCACAAATCCTGTAGAGTTATGAATAAAGAAGTCTTCCCTAGATAACGTGGGACTTTAACATTTGTAAAAATATTCACTTTGGAGAGGAAATTTCTGAAATAAGCCAGTTATAATTTTATTTTATGGTACTGAATATATCATGATAACTAAAGTGTATTGGTCACTTTCTGAAGCATATTTATTTTACAATTAACTATATTTCCATTTATACTGTCCATGATAAAACTGTATGTGATTTTGCAAAAAAATCAAGTCTGTTGTCTTCTGCTTGATTTTTTTTCAGTTTCCTCAGCTTTTTTCTATAACACTCACTAAATCATATTATGATAGGTATGAGGTGATGACGTACACACTTCTGCAAATTAGTCGGTGTAAGAAAAAATAACTTACTTCTTTAGAACAGTTTCACTATTACATCATTACATTAATTGTCAATGTAAGATGTCAACCTAACTTAGCTTTCAAGGAAGAAACAACTGCTGATGGATTTAGAATGGAAATACAGCAACCTATGCATTGATTTAGGTGATGATGTTTTGTGGGCTCATTCTTTCATAATGTCTTTTCAGGAGTTTTCAGTGCCATGAAAAAAAATATCCAACTCACTGGGCTCAATTCCAAAAGACTTGTTCTCAGTGTTTAGGAAGTTCAGTATCTGAATGCTTCATGTTTAATAATACAGCAATGCACAAAACATAATTGTTTATGTGTAGAACAACAAGGCAGTGGTCTAAATATACAATAAAACTGAAGTTTATGGGATATTGAAAACAATACAAGCTTAATGTAATGAGAAACAGTCACACACACAGAATTTTTAAAACAATCTGCACAGTAAGAAAGCTGTTTTGACTCTTTAGGTTAAATACTAAAGGTTCATTATCAGGAAATATTATTTAGGTGAAGAACAAAATTGTAACGTGTTCAGACACTGAACAATGTAATTTAAATATAGAATGACGCTGTGTTGTGTCTTTCGGCTTATCCCGGTTACTAGAATGATATGCAGTCAAATTTCAAAAATCTGCTTTCTGCAACAGATTAGCCAACAAGAAACAGGCAGCTAACATGCAATTAACTCATCTGTAATCTCATTTCATTCTAAAGTAAAATTTCTTTTCTAATCTGACTGATAGCATAGACCCCTCAAACACATTAATTATATGAATACACACGTGCTGAAATCTTTGTCATGTACAACACTGCGTGACCACTTGTGTGCACAGCAGCTCGCACTCCCTTTAGAATAAGTAGCCAGAAGAGGGGCTATGTGCACAAACATCACTTGCACACTAGGAAAACTGAATTAAAAGCAAAAGGGCTGAAAAATATGGATCTATGCCTGCAACTCTTTTAGGCACAAATAGGTCATTGCATTAACTTTGTAGTGCAGTGAAACCCACCTTTCTGGCACAGAGGGGTGAAGCCCTGACTGTGACTCAGATGACCTGATTTCATTTGGCAACTCAAGTGCTGGAAAAACCTGGCAGGGATTAGGATTGGGCAGTTTACATTAGCTTGATCATCTCACAGGAAGAGACAGAGGAGGGGTTGTTCCCTGTTGGAGAATGGGGACGAAGGAGGATATTATATTTATATTAAAGGGGTAGGGCATTGGCCAAGTCACATGAGAAGGTGTGGATGATATAGCACAGTGCCTACTGCACACAGCCACCTGGACAATATGTACATGCACAGTGGGAGAGGTTGGACTGTAAGAGGAAAACACTTCATTGGCAGTGGTGTGATACTACCCCAGTATATCTCAATTTCTTCAACTATCCCAAAACAGGTTGAAGAAAGTCAGAGGAGTACACTCAGGTTCAGTAGGCCTGCTGGATGAGAACAGACATGGGGAGCAGCTGATGGTTATCTGTGGGGAAGCCATAAATAGGTCAAACCAAAACTTAAAGTACAACTATCAACTGGCATTGGCTGCCATTCTAAGTAAAAGAAAGAAACTGCTTGCATGCCTTTCTAAATAAGTAGTTGGGATAGGGGCATGAACACAAATGCTATTGTCCAACCAGGTAAAACTGAATAAGGATCTACACTTCGCATCTCTCTACATCACAGATAAATACTTCACTCCACCTGTTTGTTAGTACTGCTACTAGATACCATTGGGATTAATTCCAGTTTAAAGGAAGTTCACTCTATTTTGGAGAGATAGAGAAACAATTATTTTTTTATCTAAAGCCTTTAATGGTGTACAGCACTGCTCCTGAATCTTTTTCCAAGAAGGCCAGTACAACATTATCTGCCATTTTTTTGTAATCAATGTTTGGCAAAGTAGTGAGAGAGAACATTGTGGCTGGAAATTGGGAGGATGGCATCTTATATAATGGATATACATTGGTCTCTGTCAAATGAAGACCTATGGACAGGGGTCCTTAACCTCCAGTAACATCTTTGGGAAGGCCATCACCTACTCAAACTTCAGTGCTAATAAATGTACCTACTTGATTTTATATCTAGTAATCGTTGATATATGCCGGGCACACATGTAACTAGCATTTTCTACCCTTGAATGGAAGTGGATAAGAAAGAAAGTGTCAGTCTCAACACTGGATTAAGCATACAGAGACTGAACAGAATTATACCATATTCCTGATGCAGCCCTCTTCTGAAATTGTTTTACATCTGATTTAGGTGGCTCCACTAAATATTTCTTCTCTGATTTTTTTTTTTAAAGGTTTCATTCATGCTTCTGTCAAACATAGTCATTCCTTTCTGACTTTTTAAATTTGTTGCCTAATAAAATTCACCACAAATATCACAGTCTTTGTTCAGGGATAAACAAAATTGGGAATGGAAAAACTTGAGGTTATTTGCCTAACACAACTGCATGCATTGATGGATTTATTATCCCTCTGTAAAATAAATATCAGTAATGAAAAAAACAGTTTAACACAAGAAGCAAAAATAGCTAACTAACTAAATAAATAAAATCCATTGAATAAAGAAAACATACTCAGTAGCGATTGCTTCTGGTGAATAGGGTGTTGTGTAAAGTCAATACAGTGGGAAGAACCAAGAACAATGTTCAATAATACAGGGTGATATATGAGAATCACAGACTCTTACCTATGCCCATGTCTACTCAGTATGAGTCTGATATTAACATTACAAGAGGAAAAACCACTACTTTTGAAAATTCTGGTCAAGAGAAGAAAACTATAAGATAATTATAGTCCAAATATGATGATTTATGGTCAGTGATTCCTTGATATTTCTGATGTAGTGAAGAGTCAACATAGATGTGGATTTCTCGAAAAAATAACTTTATCATGAACCACTACTGAAAACTCTTCTCTTGCATAACTTAGGGACCAAAAGCTCTCAGAAATAGTAAAAAGTACAGAGAAAAGAACAATGTTAGATGTTTAAGAAAGCTTCATGTGACCACTGTCGGCACAATGGTCGGTGCAAAAGCTGCACTAGATTCTTTTATGAAAGATGGTCACTAATTTGAAAAAAAAAATGGCTGAAAATTAGTTTAGTAGACACTCTAGCTGGGTAAACCAAAATTAGATGATTTATTGTTAAATTCATACTCCCCAAAGAAGATCTTGTGAGGTGCAAGAAATGGCTGACAGTGATCATAACTAGAACCCACTGGTCATTTGTAGTGACTCTCCGAGCCAAGGCAATCTTAGTGATCTGCCCTTCAACAGAATACAGTCCTAGATACTAGTCAGGGGTATGACTTCTGGGTCAGTGAAAGTATCTCTTTGGGCAAAGTAAATGTCACCGAAGGGGAAGACTGTGTGATGAGATGCATCTTTCGTGATTTGTGAGGAGATTGTTTATTGTTTTAGGGATGGCTGTGCATAAGTGATAAATAAGTGGGAGGCCTGTGAGGGTTGAAGAGATTTTCCACAGTAGAGAGGGAGTACATCCTCTCTAAAAGACTATTTATTAAGTCCTGAAATGGTGGCTGAATAAAACATCCCCCTTGAAAAGGCATTCAGGATGGGCTGATCAAACTTTTTCTTAACTCATTCTCTCCAGTACAACTCTTTTGAGTGTGTACATTTACCTCTCAGTAGACGTGGCTTGAGCCTTTAAAAAATTAAATCATCACCTTACAGTTCAAACATTCATACCTCTGGAACCGTAACTGTTAGTAGAAAACTGCAAATGGCAAACTATTCAGGATAAATTCATCTTTACATTAGTGCATTCATTCAGTTTGATGTTTTAAACTTGATTTCATACGCCAAATAAAGGCATTGAATATTAATTTTATAATGTTGTATAAACAGCTTATTATAGCTCAGTGACTATTCAAATACGACACATAGTTCCTGCAGGATTTTCTACATACAGCTGTGAGCTTTCATGTGAGGCTATGCAGTTCTGTCTTTGCTACCTGAATGGTAGGATATTTATAGAAATATGAAAATTATTACAATACAAATAAACAGCATACAAATAATATTCGATATCTCTTTAGCTGCATTAGACAGAGGTCAAATATTAATACAATTGTGCTTACCGTTATGTATGCATTAAGCTGAAATCTTCTGATACCTTATATGTAAGCAATGTTTTGGAATTATTATTGCAGATATGAGCAAACAATATTTGATGTCTAGAGGCATCAATAGGAGGTAACTGTAGAAATGCCTGTAGGTGCACTCGGGTGTAGCCAGAACATCTTTTTATGCATGCGGCTGAGCTTGCAGCCCTAACCATGGTGTCAGTGGAGTTAAAACTGCAGGCAACCAGTATGATCGTTATGGATACTTGATGACGTCCTCTTTTATTCCACACTCAGGGAGGTAGGACAACTTCTCCAGTGGCTGATCCATTAGGAAGGATTGAAATCTGGACAGGTGAGGTGAATTCTTGAAGGCTATAAGCCCCAACAATGGAAAATGCCCTCTTCTTTCTACTCAAGGTTTTAGACTCATAGTTCTACTACAAGGTGTTAAAATGCTGTGGTCCCTGGTCCTTGTGTTGGACAAAGGAGATCATATAAAACTCAGTGTCAGGATGCCAACTCAAGACTTCATTCCACTCAGCTGGGTTCTTATTGAAACTGTCTGCTTTCTTGAGAGTAGTAAGAATAGGATCTAGGTGCATTATAGCTATACTGATGGCATCCTCAATGACTTACACCATAAGTAGGATGATCCACAGCTTACCCTCCCCTGTCTGGCCCAGATATTTACTTATATATTTCTGAGGGAATGACTGGGAACCACACATTAAGCACACAGTGGACTTCATGAGAATTAAGGTTTTGCAGAAGAAGAGGTACTCAAACCAAAATAAAGGACTGCTTCAGAAAATGGTACAAAGTAAAAGCACAGTAGTACAAGGGATCTAGGTTGATTCAGCACGTATATCTTGAACAAATTCATTTCTGGTTGAAATGATCTGCATTCATTAATGAAGGCATTTTTTGTGAGAGGCAAAACCCTTCATATGCTCCTAAAAAAGGGGTTGAATTCTGTACACCATTTATAAATATAATTAAATGTGAGGCTGCTATAAGGCATGATTAAATCTTTCATAATTAAGCACAACACTGACTATTTGGCTGGATACACAACTTACAAAAGCAGTTTTTAACAACTACTGATGAAGACAGCTTACTATATCTTTATGTTCAGAATGTCACAATGAATACAAGCATTTTTATAAAGCATGCCCATAAAATGAAAGATTCATTCCATGCAAGGGGTGGCTGCTTTTGAACTATGACTGAACAGGGCTTGAATGGCAAAGCAATTACTCGAAAAAGACAACATGCAAATATCTGTGATGAACTGGATCAATTATTTTAGTATTTTCTTTTCTAATTGTTAAAAAACTTTTTATCAGTAAGGGACAAACAGTAAACAGGCTCTAGATATGCACTGAAGAGTTTTGCCGTTATACATTCTTCAAAGAGCTGGGAGCATAATCACTTCAATTTCTCACTGCAGGGCCATTAGATGTTCACTGAAAGAAGCATCAGCACTATCATATCTATACCTGATACATTTAGCACATTGATAAGTATAGTAATTTTGGGCAGCCATGGTGGTGCAGCAGTTAGCGTTGCCACCTCACAGCAAGAGGTTCTTCGGTTTGATCCTCGGCTGGGGTGCCTTCTGTGAGCAGTCTGCATGTCCTCCCTGTAGTTGCGTGAGTTTCCTCTGGGTGCTCTGGTTTCCTCCCACATCCTAATGACATGCTGTAGGTGGATTGGGCACTCTAAAGTGACCGTAGGTGTGAGTGTGTGCACCTTCTGTGGAAGGTTGGGCATCGGGCTGGCAACTCAAAACTGTAAAACTCCACTGCCAATCATGACCGGACAGGTGATCCGCTGTGGCAACCCCTAACAGGAAAAACCGAAAGAAGAAAAAGATAAGTATAATAATTTTGTCTCTTTAAGTTAATGTAAGCCACTGAATGCGCAGTCTTCAATTTGCTTTAGAACTCTATCCTGATAAAGTACTACATGAGCCTGGAATTAATGAGATGGCAAAGCAGTACACCATTTTCTTGTCTCTGTCCGTACACTTAATTTCTTTATCAGTGACAATGTTCTCAGTACTGCTGTCTTTCTAGATTTCATTGTCTCAGAAACATTTATGACAGCTGGATCTGCTACTGTGTTTTAATTTAAGCTTTTGGCTTGATGCAAGCAGAGCTGTAGTAGGCTCATTTGGTGCCTGGTCACATTCTTTGGTCTAGCACCCATCAAGGCTAGGTTGAGAATCAAACAAAAAATGTCCATTCTCTAATCTGACTTTCTTTCTCTCCTAAGGATGAGTACCAC
Organism: Protopterus annectens; assembly: GCF_019279795.1. Lineage (NCBI taxonomy): Eukaryota > Metazoa > Chordata > Ceratodontiformes > Protopteridae > Protopterus > Protopterus annectens. The sequence goes on along the minus strand of NC_056746.1, from coordinate 313,765,772 downwards.
ATCCATAATGCCCTTCTGCTCTACATGATAGGAAAAAAATACATTCCCCTATCTGGCACTCTTTCCCTCCTAAGAGGGAGCATCAGGTCTTAAATATCTCCCCTCTGCTCTTGCTCTCATGTTTATGTGATGAGCATTAAACTAGAAAAAAAACTAAAACAGATCTACCAATCACACCCCCTAATTCATTGCACCTGGGGTGGCTGCCCCTCTGCCCTGCAAGATTCTGTAAGAAAAATCTGGTGTCCTTGGAAGAGGTGGCTGAGAATTGATTTCCTTTGTCAAGATTTTTTGTACAAACAGAAATGCTGGAATAAACTGAAGAACTGTCAATAGTTTGGAATTCTCAAGCTTCGGCAGCTGATCATATTTCTTTTGGGGAAGAGATAACTTCCTGACTCAACCAGCTGTACTACTGTTTCATTAACTGAACATCCTTCTAAAAGAGACATTTTTACAGGGAGACTGAATGATCGAGAGCCTGCATCCAATTCTGTTCCTGAAAGAACTAAAATGATCCAAATAGGCAAGGTTCTGGTCATCCTCATCTTCCTCAAAATTAGAAAAAAGGTGTGGTTAGGAGCCTTCTTCACATATCTGAAGCCATTGAAACAAGAGAAGTAGTACATACCACAGAGGTAGTTAACTTGTCCAATGTTGATGAACCCGAAGTTTCACATTTAAATATATTAAAGTACTCCCTAATAAATTCAGTATAATTAAAAGTCTTGCATGTGTAAGGAAGAATAAAAATAGTGACCAGCACAATACAATTGATATTGGAAAACTGGAATTCCGGACAACAGACATCTTGTTACTACCCATCCTTCATTATAAAATTTGCATATAAAACATGAAACACCAGCTTTGCTAAATGCCTCTCATCTGATGGGATTCCTGGAAATCTACAGGAATAAGACAGCATATCTCAGGATCTATAAATTAAAGTGCACATGTGTGCAAGCATGCTCACAATAACAAACTAATGCAAAGGTGTGGTCAGTATAACAGTAAAGTAAAACTGACTTACATCCTACCTTCCGTGCCTTCTGTCAGACTTTTATGAGCAATCTTGTATTCCATATGAAGGTTTTAGCTGGTCCCATGCCAGAATTCCATTGAAGCTTTGTAGTTGCTTGAGGCCCTTACATAAAGCCTGTGTTTCCAGAAGCCTTGCTTTTTCTTCTTCAAGCTGTTTAGACCACATAAGGAACTGTGACTGTGGTAAGCTATTACTTAAATAATTAAAAAGTTATACTAAAAGCCAACACATAACTCTGAAAAGAAACTATATTATTTAATTCAACTAAGTAAAATTAAGAAGGGGATGGTGGGAGGGTAGTTTTAATGTTAAACTGACCATTCCTTGAAGACCTATTCTTATAATAAGTATACTTACAAACAACTACACTATCTTCTTCTGCATATATTCCGAAGCAGAGTCATAAAACCCAAACAACACTGTCAAAGCTTAATTTTTATCTCTCTACTCTGCATTCATCTGGTTCTGTTTCGTGAAGATGTGTACAGTGGACCATGTGGTGGCTTTGAAAATGCTTTCTGTACAAATATTTTTGAAACATGCTGTAAATGTGCCATCATTTTTATAAGGTCTGCTTATTGACTAGTACACCATGTTTCCCTTTATTGAATGAAACAAATAGTTAATCATTATTTCTAATTTGTTTTTTTTTTCAAGTAAAATACTTAGCTTGCTTGTAAACATTCAACAGACATAAACAATGCTTATCATTTTCCAGATGATAACTGATAAGCCCCAATACTCAAAACATGATAGCAAAACACTATAGGTGAAAACATGAAAACATGTTTAATGCTTTCATTCAAAATTAGCAGGACATCTTTAGAATAAATAAAACAACCAACACAGACCTACAAATTAATGCAAGCATCATGTGATCACTAAAAACAACCACAAAATGTAACAATTTTAACAAGTTAAATATTTGGAAAAAGGGACTAAATAAACATTATTTTACTTACAGTGAGACTCGATCAAAATTATTGACTATCCTGTTTTGTGAGCTTCTCCTCATCATTTTTGCAGCTTGCTTTAAAATTGATAAATGACACTACTTTGGGTAATAAAGATGGGCTATTGTTGAGTGAGACAGTTTCACTATTAAAAACCAAATAAGATTTACATGTGAGGGCATAACTGTGGAATTGCCCTGCTAGATTTACCAACTATATTTTTTTTTTAAAAGAAAGGTATTTTACATTGCAGGTTCAAGTGGAGGCAAAGTCAGTTTTACTGAAATGAAACAGAAAGAGGAGAGAGATTTGTCATGAAAAGACTAACAGAAAGAAATGGCCTTAGAAATCCAGGAAGAGATGGTTTGCTTAGAAACAGCCAAACCTAAAGTCCTGGGATGAAAAGAAAGAAAAAGCTGCGGTTGTAAAAAAAAAAAAAAAAAAAAAAAAAACAATATCTGTGCTGTCTATGCAAATCCAAGGTGTGAAGAACCTTCTCAATAGCAGACTATGGAGAAGGAAAAAGAAAGGAAGGAAGATGAATAGACTGAGGTACAACTCATTGACCATCTTAGGAATACAATTCCCTTCTGACTGGGAGTTAGAATCAGAAAGAGTAAAAATTGTTTTATTAACTCAGTGAAGAATCAGAAGATAAAGAATTAAAGGCTTAAAAATAAGCCTAAACATGGACAGTCTTGCATGTTCATCCTTTGTGAAACAGGCGAAGAAGTAAGTCTAATTTTTGGTATTCTTTTTCTAGGAGACCTAGACAATGGCTTACCCAAGGATGGGACTCTTACGTGGGAATCAGGCAGTCTAGGTTGGCATGTGGGCAAATCATTCCCTTCTCCCTCCTCCTAGAACAACAAAAGTGGTTCTCCTTTGCTCAGTGAAGACAACCTAACAGCTGAAGAGGATGTGCCTAAGCCCTGGTCCTTATCAGCTTCTCACAGAGCAAAGCCAGTGAGATTGAGAAAAGATGATAAGCAGTCTGAGGTCATTCATCTGTGTCCAAGACAGTGAGGAAACTGACCTGACTACAAAATATTTCCATGAAACTTTCTTCCTCTTGTGGATGGGGGAGGGAAGAACCAAACAGCCGAAAGCATGCTCCAAGGTTTAGCAAAGAGAAGTGCCTGAAAAGTGGGTAGCAGATCCTCAAAGAGTTGGTGAGCCTCCTGAAAGGAATTTTATAATTTTGAGGTAAAATATTAGTGACAAACTCTAAAATTACTACTCCAACCCCCATGATATACTTTCCTACACATAACAATGTTTACACAAAAAAAAGCATTTTAAATTAATTTTTCCTAATCAGGTAAAGTTACCAAAAATTAACTTTTTGAAGTAAATTTTTAGTGACTACTAAAAATACATTTTAGCACACAAGTAAACTTTTCTGAAAAAATGCAATATTTTCCTCAAGAAAATATTTGAAACAAGGGCTTGCAAAATCAACAGCATAACTCCAGCTCTCCCAGTGTGAAAACAAAAATTGAGAAAAAGCAGTGCCACTGATTTTTTTTTTTTGGTAAAATTCAGTAACTGGCTAGTAAGTACACTGCCTGGATGCCAGTAAAGGAGGAGTTTGGAAAACCTGAAAGAAAATCAACCATAATAAACCAGTTCAAGTTTCACATGTGGTTCAAGAGATGGCTTGCAGTAATTTAGAGGAAAAAATAACTCAAATGTACTCAGAGGTGGTTAAAATAAATGACAAGCTGAAGGAAAACATAAGCTCAAATATCAAAAGGATGGAACAATAGAAGAAGCTTTAAAAAGATATTTAGATGAACTGATAAAACTGCAAACATCAGAGGCTGAAATGAAGAAAAACCTGGCTTGAGTATAAGCTTTCTCAAACAGAGTGATATCAAAAAATAGTAGAGTTAGAAGACAGAACACACACACACACACACACACACACAAAGCTTGAAATTTTCTGCTGTCACAGCAAAACTAGAAGGGACAGACTGCATTAACTTTATGAAAGCACAAATAAGCAACTTGATTGTTGTCCTACAACAGGATTTGTTAATTAAAAGGGTGCATTGAGTGAATGCTGCAAACCTGGCCATGAGAAAGCCACCAAGACCTATTGTAGTAAAGATGAAATCATACTAGCAGAAAGAGTTGATCCTGATAAAACTGTGGCAGAAGAACAGCAGACTGTATGTAGAAAATGATTATTTACTGTACATCAGGCAGAAAAGAAGCACATTTATCTCAGTAATTGGGAATATCATGAGGCTGGTGTGAGATTCAAGCTGCTGTATCCAGTTGTTTTCAGAGTACTTTTTTCCTGGAAGATCAAAATCATTTTCTGATGCAGAAAAGGTGAAGGAGGAAACAAAAAAGCTTATTCAACAAAATGTGAGCCAGCAGGCAGAAGGGACTCTGATTCTCATACTTATGACAGCAAGGGTCATAGAGAAACTTTGCCAGTGAAACATTTCTCAATGTTCCACAGGAAAATGCTTGAGATGCAGAAAAAAAGCACAAGAGTTGACTAGAAGAATCAGGAGTATCTTGAACTTGAACCAGAATCTGGTGATGGGTGATGGACATGAACAGGAAGAAAACCAGCAACACTAAAATTAGTGAATTGGAGACTATAAGGCATCCATCAAATTTGTGAAATATGGTAGTTGCAAGAAAGATTGTCTGAAAAGACTGTTGACTTTGTAAATGTTTGGGGTGGACTGTAAAGTATAAATTGCACTTTATGTCATTGATGTTTAAAAGGACACTAAAATGGGAAAATGTAACTGTAATCAAAAGAATTGTTCTTATTTTTTTCTTTTATTTTCTTCATTTTTGTTCTTATTAGTATTTGTATAAAACATTTCATGATATACACAGCATGTTTGATACAGTACAGCAGTTTTGTGGAGTTCATTGGTAAGTACTAGGCTAGCTGCCTTTGTGGACCATTTTAAGCCTAGCCAGTTTCTCTTTGAAAGGTGATAATCAAACTTTGTACCTTATGTCTGCAAGGTAAACACCTTAATCATTATCCCAACCCCACACAGTGTATAGTTGGGCATTTTAAATGGGGAGGGGGTCTTTTCAGTGACTTTTGTAGGTGTTAAACATATTAAAGTAAACGAGTACCTTTTTAGTTGTAAGAAACATAGGCTTTGCAATATAATGAGAGAAGAAAGGCTGGGCAAAAGCAACTTTAATGTTAATATGTTGTAATCTTGGGCTGCTGGGGTGGGGGTGCAGAAAATGTAATGATTATATTATATACAGAATTAAAATGTCTTCTCATTTTAGAAGAGTGGACGTCTATCAGATTAATGGCTTTGTCTTAAACTATAAACAAATATTTTTTGTAAGTAAACTTTACAAATAAGAATAAAATGATGAAAAACAGTTTTGTACAACTGTACAGACATTAGCTTGTTTTTTCCATTAGCAATTGTTAATGGGGAGTTAAGAAATCTGTGACAGTAGGTAGCTATACATTGTGTTCTAAGTGAAATTGCTGAGTAGTTTTCCATGGAGATGAACTGTTTACAGGTGCAAGCAATTAATATTGAGAGTTCTAAGAATTCTTTGCTGAGGGGAAATGCAAAACAGTTCAGTGAAAACTAAAGTTTGAAATTATGGGAAGTGAATAGAAGACAGCAGCCTCCTTAACAGCTTTAATGCATTTAATAGAATAGTGCAAAGTTTAGCGTTATTTAAAGATAGCCAGTGCATGTTTTCTTAGGGCTAAAAGTTAATGTTTTCTGAAAGCGTACAAGCTGTTTTTCACAAGGAGACAGAGATAAGAAAAAAACAGACAATACTCAGTATAAGTTGTAACACAGGCCATATCATGTGCTTTAGCAAGGGTAACCTTAATTTTAGGTTAGGTAAGGCATGTGGGTGTAGTTGTTGACCTGGTGGAATTGTTCCTATCAAGAGGGTTAAAAATATAATTTTTTTAAAAATACACAATTTTGTGTGTTTGTTCCAAGTTAATAGGGGTGGGGGTGGGGGTTAAATGTATTTTCTTTTTGTTTGAGGGTTTTCATTTAAACAAAAAGTCTTGAAAAATGTGACATAGGTTCAAAAGGAGATAAGAAGAAACAACCGTACAAAAAATCAGCCGGCCAAACATTAGTGTGTGCACATAAAACAAAAGTTGGAAATACACATTCAAACAAAAAAAGTCATGTATAACAGGTGGGGACAATAGCTTTTGATCATAATAATTATGTTATCCATATTACCTTGGAATGTAAATGGCCTTACGGGTATGGACAAAAAGAAAATAATTGTATTATATTAAGAAATGCACAGTGCAAGTAGGAATGGTGCAGAAGACACATTTGAAAAGAAATAAGCATGTAAATTTGACAAAGAAAGGATTTCAGGATGGCTATTCAGAAGAATATAAGGCACAAAGGAAAATGGAAGTAATTATACAAATTGCTTGAGGGACTTTAATAGTAATAGAAGAGGAAAAAGTCAATAATGGTACATTTGTGGTAGTAAGGGGCTACTGGCAAGGGAGACTTATTCTAGCATGTATTTATATTCCACTGAAAATTGCTATTATGAAGCTTAAGAAACTTTTGGGAGAAATAATCAACTTACAGCATGGAATATTGACTATAGCTGGGGACTGGAACTTGATTTGCAATAGCTATTAGGGAAGACATAAATATCTTTAGAAGTTATAGCCAGTGAGTGGGATAAAAAATGGGGTTTAAAAACAGAGTAGAAATAAAACAGAAAGAGATATGCATAAGAAGTAATAGGAATTACTTATAGATGCTGTCAAAGGTTAAAGCTTTGAAGAATAAGTGACTCTTGCAAAACAGGAAGTAGTGCAAGTGTAGAGTGTTAAAGAGGAATAAGGAAGTATATAGATAATTTGCACAAGTTTAGGAAGACTGCTGTTAAGCAACTGGTTTTTGATAACTCCAGAGAACAAAAGTTTTTAGCATAACTTAAGCAGTAAAATGTAGAAAGGGTTGTTGCCAAACTTAGGGAGTTTATAACAAGAAAAATAACCAGGGATCTTGTAGAGGTTTTAGACATATTTTGGAAATTTTAAGAACATTTGTATAAAACAGATATATGTTAAAATCAAGAAAGATCAAAAATGGAATCAGTTATGGTAGACTTAATTATGCAAAGGTCAGAGGCAGATAAGACTCAACAACTAACAGTAAAGATAGGAGGGGATAAGATTAAAATGGTAAGGTACAATCAATCTTCAGGAAAGTCTGCAGGAGCAGATGGTATTCCTGTGGAAGTTTGGAAGTTAGGAGGGAAGAAAATGAAAAAGAACAAGAATAATTTGTTTAAAAAAGAGTAGAACCACCAGCATCTTGGAAGAAAGCTGTGGTGGATGTATTAAGTAAGGACATTACTTAAGGACAGCAACGACCCATTAGACTCAGCTCCATACAGACCTATTTCAATTTTAAACCATTATTACATGTTTATGTCTATACTAGCCAAGAGAATGGCAAAGGTTTTTGCCAAAATTGATAGATAAGGATCAACGTGGTTTTGTGGAGGGGAGACAAACATTAGATAACTTTAATAGAACAGTGATGATCCAGGTGGAAGCACAATGTGTGAAAATATAACTTTTGTTGGTGGGCCTTGATGCAGAGAAAGCATTCAACAGAGAAAGCTAGGATTTTATGATTAACACAATGGAAGCATTTTCATTCCCTGATATAATAATATAGTTAATTAGGAGAATATATGAAGGATTGGAGACAAAAATTAGTCTGGGAGGTCTCCTCTCTAATAACTTGTGTTTGAACAGAGAACCTGGCAAGGATGTCTCCTTTTCCCTTTATTCATTACTTTATATTTAGGGTCACTGGCAAAGAAAATAATGGACTTAGAAATGAAAGGATATAATTGGTACGGCAATCAAAAAAGTTGACTTCATTTGCAAATTATATTAATTTGTACCTGATAAATCCAGAAAAAGGACATCTCACTGTCGTGGAACATTCTGAGGCAGTTTCAAGTCTTTTCAGGATACAAAATTAATGGAGATAAAACAAAGGCTATAGCTGAAAATTATGTACACAAATTGGTTCAGCAATATCAATATTTACAGGAGCACAGTAAAATGAAGTATTTAGAAGTATTAAAAAGGCTTCTGTTATGGCAGCCAAGGATATGTGAGAAGAGACTAAACAAAACATAATAAAAACTGAGAAAGACTAAACAAAAGATAATAAAAATCTGAGAAACTGGAAGCACTTGATTATGGATATGAATAGTAAGATACAACCAGTGAAGATGTTTTAGTCCCTTCAATTTTATACACAAGTCAGGCATATCTTTACCAACCAGAAGAGAAGTTGTGGACAATAATTAATTAATAAAGAGTTGAAAGTATTTATCTGGAGGGAAGAAAGCAGGAGTTAAGTGATATAAGCTGATCATTCCAATAAAACAAGATATTTTCAGAAAAAAGATAATAATGGCAGATTTGTAGTACTAAGGGGCTACTGGCAAGAGAGGATTACACTGGCACGTATTTATATTCCACCTAAAACTGCTATGGTATAGCTTAAAAAATTTGGGGAGAAATAATCAGCATTCAGCAAGGAATACTGCTTATAGTTGGGGACTGGAATTTGATTTGCAGCAATGAATATGTATCTGGGGGGGCCAGAAGGTAAAGTATAGATTTTTGAAGAAATTTATGAAAATATTTGGCAAGGAAGATGTGAATTCAGTACTAGGAGTTTGGAGTGAATTTACATATTATTCCCCAAGATAGAAAACTGTGCTAGGCTAAAGAGAACATTTCACAGGAACATGTGCATTTAATTGAAAGTCTTGTTATGTACCCAATAACTATTTCCGATCATGCACCAATAATAACTAAAACAAAAACATAGGGTAATGAAATAAAAATGAGACACTGATGCTTTCCCTCCTATCTGTTGAAAGGAGGGGAATATTTAAGGAATGGGTAGTGGAAGTTATTCAGGAGCTATTAGAGAAGATAGAAATTTCTTCTGAAAATATAGCTAGGAAGTGGGATAAAATTCAGCTAGTGTTTAATAATATGGTGGTAATAAAATGAAGGGAGATATGGTTAAGAAGAAACAAGAATTATTTAGAGGGACTGGCAAATGTTAAAGTATTGCAGAATAGGGGGAATCTCACAGAACAAGAGGAGGAGCAACTGCAGAATGCTAAACAGAAAATAAGGGACTGCCTCGATAATATGTATGAGTTTAGAAAGACTGTTAAGCAACTGTTTTTTGATAACTCTAGAGCACAAACACTTTTAGCATAATGACTCAGGCAAAAGAAAGTAGAAAGGGCTGTTGCCAAGCTTACAGAGCCTAAAACAAGGAAGACAACAAGACATCCTGTAGAGGTATTAGAAATATTTTGGAACTTCTATGAAAGTCTGTATAAAGCAGAGGTACGGAAATCAAGAAAAGGTACAAATGGAAATGTTTATGGAATTATTAAATATACCTAAGTTTGGGGTAGATGAGGTTCAATTACTAACAGTTAGGATAGGAGGAGATGAGATAAAAATGGTGATGTATAACCAATCTACACGAAAGCCACCAGGAAGAGACGGCATTCCTGTGGAAGTTTGGAAGCTAGAAGGGAAAAATGATAAAAATCTGGAAAATTATAACAGTATTTTAAGAGGAAGAGGAGGAGTACCAACACCCTGGAAGTAAGTGGTGGTAGCTGTAATACCTAAAGAGGGTAAAGACTCATCAGATCCAGCATCATAAAGACCCATTTCAATACTAAACTATGATTATAAAGTGTTTATGTCTATAATGGCTAAAAAAATGGCAAATGTATTACCAAAATTGATAGATATGGATCAATGTTATTTTCTGGAGGGGAGGCAAACATTTGACAACATTAACAGAACACTGATGATTCTGAGGGAAGCAGAATGTATGAAAATACCACTGTTGTTGATGGGTCTTGATGCAGGCAAAGCATTTGACAGAGTAAGCTGGAACTTTATGAGCAAGGCAATGGAAGCATTTGCATTTCCTGATAAAATTATAAGGTAAATTAGGAGGATATATGAGGGATCAGAGGTGAAAATTAAAGTGGGTAGGTTCCTCTCTGATAATGTGTGGTTGAGCAGAGAAACCAGGCAGGGGTGTCCTCTTTCCCCTTAGTTATTTGCATTATATTTAGAACCAATGGCAAAAGAAAATAAGGGACTCTGAAATCCAAGGATATAATTAGTATGGTAGTCATGAAAAACTGCCTGTATTTTCAGTAGATATTATTATATACCTGATAAAACCAGAAAAAGACATTTCAGAGTTGTGGAACATTTTGAGATCGTTTTAAATCTTTTCAGGATACAACACTAATGAAGCTAAAACAAAGGCAAAAACAGTATATTATGTGCCCATACACAAATTGGTTCAGCAATATCCATATTTATGGGGACATGACAACATTAACTACTTAGGAGTATGGATTAAAAATGATTCCAGTGTGGCAGCTAAGGATATGTGGGAACAGACTAAACAAAAGAGAATACAAAAACTGAGAAATTGGAAGCTCTGTTGTATGGATAGAAAGATGCAAGCAGTTAAAATGTTTTAGTCCCTTTAGTCTTATACACAGATCAGGCATATTTTATCAACCAGTGAAGTTGTAGAAAGCAATTAATAAAGAGCTGAAGGATTTTATCTGGGAAGGGGAGACAGCAAGAGTTAAGTGGGATAAGCTGATTCTTCCAATAGAACATGTCAGATTGGGATTACCCAATTTGGATGGGTGTTTCAGAGCTACACAATTAAGGCTTCTATACATAACACAAGTAGAAACCTATAATTCAAAGTGGAAAGGGATGATGATTAAACAAGGGGAAAGCTTGTTCAAGAAACAAGTAGAGACTGGGATTTTGGATGCAGAACTTTAAGGAGAATAACAATAATAATCTTACAGAATATTATATTCATAAAATAGCAGAAAGTATTCTAAGAACTAAGCCAACATGGGAATGGAGAAAGGGGATACAGGCAATAGGGGCTGGAATTTATTGGTGAAAACTGGTAAAGGAACCAAGGTATTGTGAACAAATTAAAAATGAATAAGAAACAATCAGAGGCAGTTAGAAAGAATTGGGATGAGAGATTGGATAAGCAATTCACAAACAAACAATGGGGGGATATATGTATATCTCCCAAACAAAATCTAGAAGATTTAAGTTTTTTGCTTAGAAATGTTTACATACGTATTTTTACACCTCAATTAGACTCCAAAGAATTTTTCCTCAAGTAGACAGCAAATGTTGGAGATGTGATGGGGAAGAAATGGGTAATTAGAAACACTATTCTGGGAGTGTAATGAGTTGGCAGACCTTAAAGATTCCCTACAGACTACTTTATCAGAGATACTGGGTGAGCAAACTAGTGTATATAGTGAAATGATTTTGCTGAACTGTGATACACAATCAAAACTGCCTAGAAATGGTAAAGTTTTCTTGAGTCTAATTATGATGGCTGTCAAAATAGCAATTTCTAGAAAATGGAAACCAAAGTCTAAACCAATGGTACTTGAAGTAGTACCATAACAGAGATAAAACAACTGGAATTGGCATCTTTAGAAAAGGGTAGGAGCAAACTACATAAGATAAAATGGGAATTGTGGGAATAATACATTGCAGGGAGGAATGAGGTTTACAAGAAGCCAGGATATGAAAAAGTATGTAATGTCTGACTGACAATGATTGGGTAAATTACAAGTGATGTATAATGCTTGCAACTAAGATTATGTCAATATGGTTTGTTTGCATTTATATAAATGTATGATTGCCAATGTCACAAGTGATATTTTAATGAAGATTTTCCTTGTTTAAAAAATAAAAAAGAACAAGATGGTTTCAGATTACCTGATTTGAATGGGCATTTTAGAGCTACACAGTTTATGCTCATATACATAACACAAGCAGAAAGTTATAATTAAAAATGGAAATACATGATGATGAAGCAGGGGGAGTTCAAGAAATTGAGAGAGGGAGTGAAATGTTGGATGCAGACTCTTAATGAGAATAATAACCATAAAGAATATTACTTTCAAAAAGTAGCAGAAAGTATTCCAAGAACTAAGCTAACACAAGAATTGAGAGAGGAGATTTTGCCATTAAGGAAGACTGCAAGTAGGGGGTTCAAAAAATAGGTAAGATGGGGGCTGGAATTTACTGGAGAAAACTGGCAAAGGGAATCTTAAGTGAAAGACCTGGTCCCAGTGGGATTTTTAGTCAAATCTCGAATACAGGCTGCTGTTAAAAAAGGTATAATTAGTAGGGTATATATATGACTCGATGAGAGGAGGTTAGAAAAGATTGGGAAGATAGACTGGAAGAGGAATTTACTTAAGAAAAATGAGAGGACATAATTTATGGCTCTCGAGTATGCAACAAAATCCAGGTTTAGGATCCTTGCTTAGAAGTGTTTCCATAGGTATTTTTATATCCCAAGCAGACTTCATAAAATATTTCCTCAGGTAGATAGCAAATGCTGTAGGTGTGATGGGAAAGAAAGAAAGAGGTAACAGGGAACACGTGTTTTGGGAGTATAATGAGTTGGCTGGGGCACAGGATCTGAATTGCCTAGACATAGTAAAGCCTTATTAAGATTAATTCTGGTTGACAAAAAAGCAATTACTACAAAATGAAAATCAAACTGTATTTGAAGTGTTGAATATTAACAAAATAACTGGAAGAGGGATCTTTAGAAAAGGGAAGAAGCAAATTACACAGAAATAAATGGGAATTGTGGGAACAATACATGCAGAATAATGTTCAGGAGGAGGAGTGAGGTTTAAGGGAAGGAAAGAATTCAGCAATATATGTAATGCTTGACTGATAATTACAAAAAAAAAGAAAGAAAATATAAGCGAGATATGATGCATGTAAATAGTAGACATTTTAATATGGTGTGTTTTCTTTTCTGCTAATCTATGTTTACATGTGTTTTAAATGATAATTGAATAAAAAAAAAGTTCAAATGGAAGGTATTGCTAGGAAGGGTACTTATTTGCCCAGCCTTGGTGAAGCACAATCTTCCCTACAATCTAAACCTGAAATGAGAGCATACTTCAAAGGCAAGAACATTTTGAAGGTTTACTGACAACCTCTGACTTTATTAAACTCTCATTGAACCCTTTGGTGGACACAGCATGTAGAATGTGCCTTAAACCTTTGGGAGATGGCTGGCTGTCATAACTCTGGCAGGATATAACGATATTACTTAAGCTACTGCAATAGTGATCCAATCTACAGAGCCAAAAACTTTCTCACTGATGCAATTAAAGTTATACTTGCCACTAGTTATCTTCTCCCCACTCTTCTTTATGGTGCTCCCATCCTTACTAACCTCCAGGCTTCTCAAAAATTAAAACTTGAACAATGCTATAAAAAAGTTGCTATATTTGCAGCACATAGCCGTTTCAGACCCCACCACTGTATAGCACTTCTTCTTTCAGCTGCTCCCGTTAGGGGTTGCCACAGCAGATCAACTGTTTCCATTTCTTCCTGTCCTCTGCATCTTGCTCTGTCACACCAACCACCTGCATGTCCTCTCTCACCACATCCATAAACCTTATCTTAGGCCTTCCTCTTTTCCTGTTACCTGACAGCTTCATCCTTAGCATCTTTTTCCCAATATACTCTGCATCCCTCCTCAGCACGTCCAAACCAATGTAATCTAGCCTCTCTGGCTTTGTCTCCAAACCTTCCAACCTGGGCTGACCCTCTAATATACTTATTCCTAATCCTGTCCATCCTTGTCACACCCAGTGCAAATCTTAACATCTTCAACTCTGCCTTGCCAAGCCCTGACTCCTGCCTTTTTGTCAATGCCATTGTCTCCAACCCATATAACATAGCTGGTCTCACTACCCTCTTGTAGACCTTCCCTTTCACTCTTACTGGTACTCGTCTGTTACAAATCACTCCTGGCACTCTTCTCCACCCACTCCATCCTGCCTGTACTCTCTTCTTCACCTCTCTTCCACACTCACCATTACTCTGAACTGTTGATCCCAAGTACTTAAACTCATCCACCTTCGCCACCTCTACTCCCTGCATCCTCACCATTCCTCTATCCTCCCTCTCATTCACACACATATATTCTGTCTTAGTCCTGCTGACCTTCATTCCTCTTCTCTCTCTAGAGCATATCTCCACCTCTACGGGGTCTCCTCAACCTGTTCCCTACTCTCACTACAGATCACAATGTCATCTGCAAACATCATAGTCCACGGGGACTCCTGTCTGATCTCGTCTGCCATCCTGTCCATCACCATTGCAAATAAGAAAGGGCTCAGAGCTGATCCTTGATGTAATCCCACCTCCACCTTAAACGCATCCGTCACTCCCACCGCAGACCTCACCGCTGTCACACTACCCTCGTACATATCCTGTACCACTCTTATATACTTCTCTGACACTCCCAATGTCCTCATACAATACCACAACTCCTCTCTAGGCACCCTGTCATATGCTTTCTCTAAATCAACAAAGACACAATGCAACTCCTTCTAGCCTTCTCTGTACTTCTCCATCAACACTCTCAGAGCAAACATCGCATCTGTAGTGCTCTTTCCTGGCATGAAACCATACTTTTGATCACTAATCATCACCTCCCTTCTTAACCTAGCTTCCACTGATCTTTCCCATAACCTCATGCTGTGACTGATCAGTTTAATCCCTCTGTAGTTACTACAACTCTGCACATCGCCCTTATTCTTAAAAATCGGTACCAAAACACTTTTTCTCCATTCCTCAGGCATCCTCTAACTTTCCAAGATTTCATTAAACAATCTAGTTAAAAACTCCACTGCCATTTCACCTAAACACCTCCATGCTTCCACAGGTATGTCATCTGGACCAACAGCCTTTCCATTCTTTATCCTCTTCATAGCTATCCTTACTTCCTCAGCACTGTACAGCACTGAAAAGTCAAAATTGGTTAAAACTATCACATCAGCTAACATATACACAACTTCTTACCACCTGTAGCATTATCCAGCATCCATCTGCCTGTCCAGCACTAAAAAACATTCTACACAACTTTGCTCCCAGTTGGTCATTGTAATTCAGTGGCCAAAAACTCCTGTCTACAGATGTAGCATATCTACTGGGGATTGTCTGTACTCATACAAGGTTACTAAAGCCTGGAACTCCTTACCTGTATCCATCATGTCTATAATCTGCCTCCCATCTTTGAAAACCGCTCTGAAAGATTTCCTATCTAAAAATCTGTCTCTCTTTTTACTCAAAAACAGGATAAACTATATCTCTAAATGCAAACAAGTACCTTTTCATTCCTTAGACTTTCCTTACTCTTCCCTTCTTCACTTACTACTTATTGCTAATTCTTTTCAATGACTTTCTCTCTAAATATACCATAAACTTGTTTTCCCTCATCTCATATTGCAGTTGTTTGCATTAGACTAACTTACCTTCAATTCCTCTAAAAACTGTCTAAAGTATCTCAAAATATTAAATGATTGTCATATACCTAGTATGGACTTTTAACCAATATTTTTATATTATGTGTAATTTGTTATAATTAAACTGCAAATGTTTTTGTTTTATTTTTGAAGATTGTAAAATTATTGTTCTTATAGGTTCATATGGTCATAGGATGATATAAGCCTAGCCAAAAATTTTGCCCATGTTCCCTCAAAGTCAACACCTGTTTCTCCTGTCCAACAGGGACACAGGTGGGATATGAGGGGTGTATTTTCTGTTTCCCATTCAGTCGTCCAGGTTCCTCTTAAAGAGGCCTAGAGAAGTACTCTGCTTAACATGGAGATGGAGTCTACTCCACAGATGGGGGAGTCTTTGGGACACAAATCTATCCCGCCAACAAGTTCTATTAATGTCAAAGACCAGGTTAAGACCTTGTGAGTGGAGTTTGACTTATGGATATGCAGCAGCTCCATCAAGGCAGGGTCAGAGGTGGCATTGTATGCCAGACACAGGTCACCTTTGAGCAGTCTGTATGAGACTGAGTAGAGGGACAGGGCTTTTAGCCTATCTGTACAGGATAGGTGTTTGAGACCCTGGATTTTCCTGGTCAGGAACCTCTGTGATTTCTCCAGCTGCTATATGTGCTTGGCAAGGTACATGCTGAAGAAGGCATTGTACTCAATAATGGGTCTGATAAGGGAGGAGTACAGGGATGTTATGACCTCCTTCTTCCTAGATGAAATACCCTTATTTATGAGGTGGGCCATGTAGAAAGCCTTCCGTACAAAAGTTTTGTAATAATCAGAGCTTTTCTCCCTGGGTCTCCACTGAAAATGGGCTTCTACCCAGTCGGACTTTCCTGGTAATCAAATATCAGTAAATAAATAATGATGAACATCATACTGTTATATATGTTGGTATTACACAGTAATTATACATAACATAAAACAGCACTACATATGTAAAACAAAAAATCTTATGTAGGTAAGTATGACTGATTATAAGAGTATATATACAAAAATGACAATTATTGAAGGATGATTTACATAGGTATGAAGCAGGGATGTTCATGGATTATTTTATAACATTATAATTTTTATCAGTATAATAATTTACTAGGAACAGTCCAGTTATTATTAAAAATAAAGATTATGAAATATCGATGGTTTTAAAATATAGTGCTGATAGTAACTTGGTACAGTCACATTTGAGAAAAAATTCAAAGGTTTTTGAATGTATTAGTAATATTAGAGGCATTTTGGGGGAGATCCCAACTTTGTGTCTACTAACATCAAAACATATGTGGCACATCTCATTACTAAGGGTTTTGCATCCAGGAGAAAGAAGTCATTGTCTCCCTCTACTCTTCCCTCATTAAGCCAATCATAGAGTACAATGCCCCATTTGGCATGTACCTCACTAGACACTTGCAACTGTTGGTGAGGCTGCAAAAGTACCTCACAAAGAGGATCCTAGGCCTTAAACACTTGTCCTGTATGGACAGACTGAAAAAACTCCAATTATTCTCTGTCTCATATCGCCTACTTAGTGGTGATCTCTGCTTGACTTGCAAAGCCATGTCTGACCCAGCTCTGTTAGAAATGCTATATCTAAAGTAATCCGAATCCCTCCGCACTACACACTGCAGAGATCACTTCATTACCACAATCAACAGAACAAGCTGGAAGGACAGGATCAGAAGCCAGAGACTGCCCATGCTATGGAATAGGCTTCCCATACATGCCAAGTGGAGCGCCTCACTGGCCCTCTTCAAGAAAAAATCTTGATGTGTGGATGAGAAACAGAAAATTCACCCTGGGGATCACTCCATTGGCTCTACTTGACACAGGCTCTGGGAACTAAGACCGGGTGCCACGATGTCAGGGTAATCCTATGGGTTAGGCTTGTAAAATGCTCCAGGGCCATTAGCCTAGTACACACCTATGAACCTATAAAAGAAATATTAGAGAAAGATAAGCAGGTACATTAGAACAGTACAGCCCTTAATGGAGATATGTGGACTAGGAAATACTGGACTTGCACACAGTGTAATAATATTTATGAAGGTAGTAGTTTCAAATTAAAGACATGTGAGCATACCTTTGAGTTTAAAGAAAGGTACTATTGTCAGATGGTAGGGATCATTTATATAGCGGTTTTTAACCCTGGCAATCATATTATATAGGAATAATGAGTTATACTCAGTTTAAAGTTTATTATGAAGTGGTTTCTTTAAATGATGAACATCAACAGTGACATGACTAATGGACTATTTATAAGCATGTAGAATGAGTTTTACACTATTTCTGAAGTCCTGTTGGAGGATGAAAGCATTTAACTAGTGGAG
Organism: Protopterus annectens; assembly: GCF_019279795.1. Lineage (NCBI taxonomy): Eukaryota > Metazoa > Chordata > Ceratodontiformes > Protopteridae > Protopterus > Protopterus annectens. The sequence goes on along the minus strand of NC_056746.1, from coordinate 313,747,965 downwards.
TTAATAAAGCTGGTTGTTTTTGGATATATTCTTTGTGTGGACGTGGTTCCTGTAACAAATATAGCACCTGCATTGCTTCTGCAAGTCTGTCCCATTTTTTTTGGTTCTTATAGTTTAGTTGTCCAATACTGGAAGGATAGCTAAATTGCCACTAAACCATACCCGAATTTTGCTCTATGAAAGGAGCACAGTTTTCAGAGTTACCATTGTAAAACCTTATATTCACAAACTTGTTCAGAGTTGACGCATCAAAAACTTGTCCTGAGGCTGTAATTTTCTGAAACTAGAAATACTTTGGAGTAAAGACCCTCATCTCTGATATAAAGGTACCCTTTGCAGTGACTTGTATGACAAAAGTTGTAGTATTTCATGAGATAATCCATAAGTGGTATAGCTTGCAGTACTTGATTATCAGGTGCTTGTGGAATAAGTTAGATTGGTGGTATTTGAAAAAATTCTATTACATAACCCGCGCTGAAATGTCTGAATGCATAACTCTGGAATTTGCCTCCTAGGGGTGCTGGAACAGAGCAAAGTGCATGAGAGTGGTAGCATTAATTTTGAAGCACTTTTGGTTATATCTTCCCCTTATTAAAATGGTCATTTTTTGGTACTGTGGAATAGGGGGTGTGAAAAACTGAGGGGCCGCCAGCCTAGCTAGATAGAATTTTGTAAAGAATTCTGTCATTGTAAATATTAATATGATCCGCAGGCTTGTGTAACAAATGTAAGAAAACTGTGTATGTTCTCAGCTTCAAGAATTTAACCACAGTGCACCCTGCTGGAAGAAAGCTGATAAGTAAAGCATTTTATGACTGTTTGATCTCAAGCTCGGAGATAGGATGTCTGGGCTAAAAATTCTTTCTATTGTTGTAAGACAGAGATAATTACTAGGTTTTACATGTAACGTGTCTTTTATTGCTATGGTTTCCTGGCAGGTGCAGATTACAAAAAGAAATGTTAACATTTAATTAAGTTCTGTGAGCCTCAGAAACTTAAACAGAAGTGTCAAGAATGATGTAATCTGAAATGACTCAGCAATAATGTGTATTATCAATTTAAGGGCTATCTCAGAAAGTAAGAATAGCATTTTGTATTTTGTTCTGGAGCTGACAACAACTCATCAGGCACTTCTCTTACTCTGTAAGTAGGATCTTAGATCTTAGTATTTCACTTAGCCAGATTAGTCTAGCTGTTTTCTATATTTATGCCAGACTGTCCTACAATATTGTTTTAAAGCATTTTCCTGTGCTTTCTGAACTCTCGATTATCACTGTGTTGAATTGATGAGTATTGTCTTGTGTTTTTATTTATTATTAAATATTTTAAACCTTTTAACTGTGGCTGGTTTGTGTGTAGAGATATTTAAGCTCTTAAGAGTACTTGCATGTATTTGGTGACACTGTATAGGCCACTCCTAAATAGCCTTCAAGTCTTAGTCACACTTACCAATTGGATAATAACACTACACAGTAGAACTGGGCACCCTTTGGCAAGGGCCTTTATAGTAGATGATAATGGTGGTGGGTGGCAGTCAGTACTACCGTATAGTCTGGGCAGAAAGGGGCACAGCTAGTGAACTTGTGCCAGCCTTCCCCGGGAGTGTGTGTGTGTGTGTGTATATAAATCACATCTCAAAGTGTGTGCGTGTCAGCTACTTGGCAGGTACATGAAGCACTGGTTGGACAGAGAGGGTGCTAGAGATTTTGGCTTGACCACTCAGCTGAGATCTGACCCTATAGCTGTGCCAGTGGTGAGTCGTATTGGGGATCTGGAGAGAAAAGGAGAAACCAGACTGACTGTGATCTCTGTGTGCTCTTTAGGGAAATTGTACTTTACTGTGTATATGTTATCCTCCTAATGTGGATGCCCCTCACTGGTGCTAGTGGTGAGGATTAAGGCTCCTTGATTACTGGGCCAGTGCATTGTTTCATAGGGGCACATAATATTTTTAAAGGATTCATTATATCATCATCCACTGGTTGGGTAAGTAAAACTTTTTGCACCACAGAAGAATTCAGCAATTTGTTTTTAAAGCCTCATTAAAAGATTACGTTCTAAGCCATACAAATTTTCCTACGATAAGTCCTACAGCATCAGCAGCATTTTAAGCACATTACATTATATGGACACCTATTTTACCACTGTATATCAATCATTTTCACTCATTTATTAGCAATATTACTTTAAATTAGATTATATTTTTTTTCTAAATGAGATTCACATGGACTCCAAGTATGTTAAATAATTAAATGTGCTAACTGCTACTGTCCTAGATGTAATAAACTTTTCTCATATTTATCTAGTAAACTTGAGTCTGCATCAAAGGGCAGAATTTGCTAGAAGGTACCACTTTCCCAACTTTGATTAGATACAGATAAAGGAAACAGAACCAAGATCAGGATTGTATATGATAAATAAACACTGTCTCTATACATCCTGAAAGCCTTCATTAGGCCAGCTGAGAATACATAAGGTGACTTCTAGCTTTTAGAAAATCCTTAAAAACTTAATAACTGAAGGCACTTTGCAGTCAAAAGCCTTATCATCTCTTTGTGTTCCTTGTAGGCCAAGTGAAAGATGCATTTAATAATTTGAGTCATCCGTGAAAGCTTTGTAAAGAAATCCTCCCCATCACTATCTATTTCAGGGGAAAGCACTTTCTCATTTCTTTTCTCCCTATTGAACTTTTGTAAGTATCTCCAAAGATTTCACTTTTCTGCATTTTAGCAAAAAGCTAATGTTGAGTCAATGACTAAGGTTCCCTTATTTTAATGAGATTTCCTGAACAAGGTTAAAAAATTCCCTTGTGAATGATTTACAGCTAAGGGAAGGTTTTGCCAAAGCAGAAATTGAATTGATGAAGGGCTGTGATTGGCTTAGGCTAAAACTGGGAAAGTACTAGGCTCATCCAAGCTGAAATCTTGAGAACAAGTATGATGTCAGAACATGGTAGCATAGGCATAAACAAATGTGCTGCTAAAGTAGTATTTTTGGAAGCCTTCAAGAAGGGGAAGATAACTTGGGTACTTTTGAAAAATCACTGCAAGGCCATGTACATTGTGGTCACTTGAAATGTTTGTCTTTTAAGTTTTTTTGACAGCATGCTTTGATGATTCTTGTCTTTGCCAGGTCTAACAAATCTTATTGTATCCTGTTATCCATCTTCAATGAAAAAGAATTAAACAATAACTGAAATACACATGCATACACTGGTAAAAGAATGGTTAAAATCCTACATTCATATAGTTGTTGCTTAATTTCTGACTTGAACATCACTTGAAGAAAAATTAAATAAATAGAAAATAAAAATTGCTAGAAACCTAAATTAATATCATTGTGATGAGGGATGTGTGAGAAGAACTGAAGACGGCATCAGGCAATCCTGACTACATGCAAGTTCCCTGCACACCTACTAGGGGTTCTACAGGAAGTTGCCACGGGGGCCAGTGAAAGCCTTCACAGGAAAAACACAACTGTTCCTTAAACTTGGGACAGAAAGAAGACAAGGCTGGTGAGATATAACTGAAATGCTATTATTTATAATTACAGTGAATTTTCCAAAAGATGTAGCAAGTTTTTGTACAGAAAAAAATGACTGGTATCAAGCACCATGTTGTCACATACTTTGCTAATTTTATAGCACCTGATGCTTCTCCTGGCATCTCACTGTTCATCCTTATACGTTAGTACTAACCACATTGTCTGAATAACCATATGAAGCCTAGCCATGCTCCCTAGAAGTACAGCCAAGTACATTATACCTCCCTTCTTGCTAGGTGACTTACCACTAATACCAGATGTAAACTTACATAAACCCATCTGATCAAAGACTTAAACATGGCTAAATGTTAACACTGCTTAACATGAAAGGAAAAGTATGCTCAACAGGCACGGAATCCCTTGGGTACTGACTTTCTCTCTCCAAGTCCTACTTATTTTGCAAAGTAAGTTGAGAGCTTAGGAGTGAGTATTCCTAACATTACCATTATTTTTGAGATTGTGTACATCTAGTAAAACAGGGTTTTTCATAACCTATAAAGCAAGACAAAGATCTCTACATACAAGTCTGCACAGGAAAGGAAAAAAGTTAAGATTTTTTTCATATATCCAGATAATCAAGGGAACCCAGCCTTTTGACTCTCCTGACTACCGAATGTTGAAACCTTTCAAGCTGGAATTTGTATTTAGCAAGAAATACTAAATGCAGTGTTATACTCAATGATCAGCCTCATACGGGAGCAATGCAGAGGAATAAAGACCTCTTTTGATCTGGACAATACACCTCTGCTAATTAAACAGGGGAATGAAGAAACAGTTTTGCTACTAAAACTGATACTTGATGAAACGTCAGTTCAGTGTTGAAGAAGCACATACTTCTAATGACTGCATCAATCTTAATAGGAGTCCCATTTATGTGATAACCAGTGTGAAAAATACAGTTGTGTAAGTAAACCTACAATAACACTAGATGTCTTAGTAGATCAGATAGATCACTCTGCAATAGCCAAGTCAAATGGGACTTATCTTGTCAAGGACTGGACATCAGGCCAGTATTCAAAACTTCTGGGTGCCTTCCATGTACACTGTACATCCAAGGAGGCACGAGATTGTGACAGTATAAAAGTGGATGCATGGGCACCACAATTCAGAGCTTTCTTGCCTCACATGAACAGGAGGCTTGTTCTCCAATATTAATTATAGGCTAGAAAAAAAAAGACTGTGACAAGGAGGAACCCTGAATGGCAGTTAGATTAGGAAAGGAATAAAAACAAGTAGGAGACCTATAGGAAGCCCAGGTAAAGGGGGAAGAAGGGAGTCTATTAGTACTGCAACACTGACCTAGTCACACATCTACTGTTATAGAAAGTTTAGTTACATAATTGTATTATGTTTATTATTAAATCACTGCTGCAGTACCCTCAGCTGTATGGGATACTTACCAAAGTTTAAAATTCAAGGGAGGAGGTAAGGTTAGCAGGATTCTATTGAAAACAGTCCTAGCAAAAGCTGTTCTTGATCTAGAGAAGAGATCAGTCTTGTAACATTTAGTGAAGGTGTGTACACTAATGACCAAGTTGTCTCTTCTGGAATACTTCAAGTCCACCCCTTTCCCAAAAAGCTCTAGAAGTAGCCAAAGCTCTGGTAGAGTGACCCTTTACCTTTCTATGGTAAGACCAACAAAACTGGATTGCATGGGATAAACATCTAGAAATAGTCTGCTTTGACCCTGCTTGTCATTTTTCTTACAGTTATAGGAAATGAAAGGCTGATTTGGAGCTTCTTAAGGATACCCTATCCTTATGAAAAGTGAAATAAGGTTGAAGTGCCATAAGACTGCGGATCAAAAATTCTCCTAGGTAAATCCAGAACAGTGATTAACATGATTTTACATGCTAAGAACTTTAAATTAGCCAGGTAAGTTGGTGCAAAGGAAAAAACAGTGAGTGTTTCTAGTACAAAATTAAAATTTCAAGTAGGAGCCACCTGCTTTCTGGGCAGAAGAATGTAAAGTACCCCTTTCAAAAAACTGTTTTACTTGAGATAAGGAGAAAAGTGGTCACTCTAAAGGCAGAAATGGCTAAAAGATGATTCTTAATAGAAGAATATGAAAGGCTACATTTTATGGCACCAACCAGAAAATCTCTCCCACTTAGCCAAATACGATTTCCTAATATTAGGTTTCTTAGCTTCCTTTAAAACTTGTTGCAAGTCCTCTAAAAATGTAGCAGAGAAAAAGATAAAGACTATCATTTAGACTGCCAGATGTAGAATTTAAAAGTTGTGGTGAATCAGAGTTCTCTTGCCCTGAGCAAGTCAATCTTATGGGGAAGTTTGTGGTAATTGCCATTGACCATTTTCAAGAGGCAGGAGAACCACTGCTGTCAGGGCTAAAACAGTGTTACCAATATTATTTTTTGACAGCCCTTTTGGATCTTTAGAGGAGCTGTAGTTATTAAGGTAAGGGGGGACGGGAATGTAGGAACATTCCATGGGAAGGAGAAATCATTCTTATTCCAGGCCTTTCTGCAAGGTGTCCTGGAGAAGGATACTTATTGTCTGTTGTGAATGCAGGTAAACAAATCTACTTGTGGAGTTCCAGGGCATGATCCTTCTGTGTGAGAGACCCTTGTGTCTAACTTCCATTTGTGGGCATTTATCTTCCACCTCTGCTTGTGACAGAATTCTCTGACGCAAGGAATTTCCAAAATGGCTGCACACTTAAAGCTTAATTTCAACTCTCCCAGTGTGAAAACAGAAACTCAAAAGACAGAGGCAGTCAACTTGTAACTTTGGGTAAATTGCAGTAAAGTAAGTGGCTAGTAAGTGTACTGCCTGGATGCCAGCAAAAAACAAATTCAGAAAACCTGAAAGAAAACCAATCACAAAAGGTGAGTAAATAACACTGACTGGGAAGAATTTTGCAGCTGTTCAGCAAAAAGCAGTGCAAGCTTCAGCTTTGGTGCAAGACATGACTTCCAGTAACCCAGAGGAAAAATAAGTCAAATGTACTCAGAGCTGATTAAAATAAACGAAACACTGATGGAATATATCAACACAAACAACTAAAGGCTTGAAAAAATGGAATCTATAAACAGATATTCACATGAGGTACTAAAAAAAGAAGTTATGTACTCACCATAACGTTCCATCTGAGTAGATAACTTCATTTGTCAGCAACCTGTGGGTATTGGATCCGACCCGGATCCGAGCCGGCAGCTTTCCAAGCTAGAGATCCGAGCTCCAAGCTCCTCCTCCTTACCCATAATACCCTGCTACCTCCTTTCAATCCTCAGATCGCATTTGCCCATCTATATAACCTCACAACGGCAAAACAACAACCTGAAGAATCCAAACCTAAGGATTAACAAATGACCTGAGAAACCATCCTAGGGTTCAGGTAATCAGAGAACCAGGTTAGGGGGAAGGATGGAGGGATGGTTGCTGGCAAATGAAGTTACCTACTCAGATGGAACGTTATGGTGAGTACATAACTTCTTTATCTGAAGTAGGTAACTTCATTTGATCATCAACCTGTGGGACAGAGTCCCCAGCTACCAAAAAATTGGAAGGTTCTCAAGGAAGGATATTCTGGAGCACTGCAGAGCCAAAGGCCGCCCTACCTCTAGACACTAAATCCAATTTATAGTGAGAGATAAAGGTATGAGAGGACACCCAAGTCCAAGTAGCCGCAGAGCAAATGTCATCCAAGGGAACTCTCGACCAGAATGCAGCAGATGTAGCCATAGAGCGGGTAGAATGAGCATGAACCCCTGTAGGCTCCGGCAGGCCAGATAGTTTGTATGTGAGCAGAATGCAATTCGAAATCCATCTGGCCAGAGTTACCTTCAACACAGGCTTACCTAAAAAGAGTTTTGCAAAGGAAACAAAGAGCTAATCAGACTTGCGGAATGCAGCTGTTCTGTGTAAATAAAAACGTAACTGTCTATGAACATCTAACAAATGAAGTTTGTACTCCCCTTTGTTTTGATAGTTAGGGGAAAAAAACTGGGAGATTAATGGACTGATTGATGTTCGCCTTGGAGGCCACTTTAGGTAGAAAGGATGGGTTAGTCCTGAGAGAGACCCTGTCCTTATGGAAAACAAGATACAGGGCTTTAATACAGATGGCCTGAAGTTCTGATACCCTTCTAGCTGAGGTAATCGCTACCAAAAAGACAGTTTTCCAGAACAAGAATTTCAAATCAACAGAAGCTGCAGGTTCAAAAGGAGGTCCAGTCAGAGCCTGAAGGACCAAAGTTAGATCCCATGGAGGGACAGGGTTCCTAGTAGGAGGTCTCAAGAGGAACGTACCTTTCAGAAAGGTCTTGAAAATCTTGGTGGACGCGAGGGGGATTGAGATTGTCCCCAATGTGAAAATGGGAGATGGCAGCCATTTGAACCTTTACAGTTGAAGAACTGGCTCTTTCATGAAAAATATGAGATAGGAAATCGAGTACTGTTGGGATGGGTGCAGTGAAAGGGTCCAAATTCCTATGAGATGCCCAAATAGAAAACTGCTTCCATTTACTATTGTAAACCTTCCTGGTAGAAGGCTTATGCTCCGCTACCAGGATTAGATCTGACTGCAGACAGGATACCGGGAGTCCTAGCAACTAATGAAACTGGATCAACCAAGCTGAGAGCTTGGGATCAACCAGATTCGGGGGCATCAATCCCAAAGGATGAGATATCAGATCCGGGATGGGATCCAAGATCCAGAGAGGAGCTATAAGATGAGACCGTAGGCACAGGAACCAGGCTTGACGAGGCCAGAATGGGGCTATGAGGATACTCTTGTTCCCCAACCGATGAGCTTTCTGCAAGAATTTTGTTATCAACGGAAGAGGAGGATAAGCATAAAGAATACCGGGTGGCCAAGCATGAACTAGAGCGTCTCGGGGGGTTTCCCCCAGAGGGGGAATTAGAGCGAAAAACTTGCTGCACTTCACGTTGGAAGGTGATGCGAAGAGATCGCAAGGCTGACCCACTTGCGGAAGATCTGTTTCGCTACTAAGAGATTCAGAGACCACTTGTAAGGTGAGAGGATAGTTCGACTCAGTTTGTCCGCTAGGATGTTGGACCGACCCAGAATGTGCGCTAACAGAAAACAGTTGCTGGATACCGCCCAGTCCCAAACTCTCATGGCCTCTCGGCAAAGAGGGTAAGACCTGGTCCACCCCTGTTTGTTGATGTACCAGACCACTGACATGTTGTCTGACTGAATCGCAATAGTCCCTGGAGGGAGAAAGGCATGAAGGGCTTGCAACGCTAGAAGCACCGCCCTCATCTCCAAAACATTGATATGCAGAACGGTCTCTGTCTGTCTGAGTCCACGTACCTTGGACAGTTCTGCCTGAGTAATGCCCCCCCACCCAAGGTGAGAAGCATCCGTGGTCACCGTGGCTTGGAGTTGCGGCATAACAAATGGTCGACCTTCCTGAAGCTCTCGAGATTAGAGCCACCAGATGAGGGAATTTCTGCAAACTCTGCTCAGAGGAATCAGTAAGTCCAACGGGTGGTGAAGGATGGACCACTGAATCTGCAAAGTCCACTGGAGAATCCTCATGTGTAAGCGAGCTAAGGGCGCAAGATTTATTGCTGCTGCCATGGACCCTAAAGCTCTCAGGACTGACTCCACTAACGGGACAGGTGACTGAAGAAGGGCTAAAACGTGTAAGGTCAAACTGCAAAGTCTGTCTGATGTCAAGAAGTCCTTGGTCTGAAGCTTGTCTATTCTGGCCCCTATGAACTCCAATACTTGAACTGGTTGAAGGGATGATTTCTTCAAGTTTATGGTGATCCCCAATCGGGACGCTAGAAGTAGGAAGCAATCCCTGGCTAAGCAGATTAGATGCCTGGTGGGGGTGGTAAGGAGCCAGCCGTGTAGGTAAGGAAAAACCTGTATTCCCAGAAGTCTCAGGTGGGCCACTACAACTGCCATGACCTTGGTGAACACCCTGGGGGCTGTGGTGAGGCTGAGGGGTAGGACCCTGAACTGGTAATGACTGGCCCCCAGCCGAAAGTGGAGGAACCTCCTGGATTGCCTGTCCATGAGAATGCGAAAGTATGCATCCTTGATGTCTATGGAGCACATCCAGTCCTTCTCCTGCAGCGGGGGCAGAATGGACTGAAGCGTGACCATCTGGAATTACTCCTTGGCAATGACGAGGTTCATTGTTGAAAGGTCGAGGATCGGCCTCAAGTCCCCCATCTTTTTTGGCACCAAAAAGAACCTGGAGTAATTGCCTAATCTGGATTGGCCTGGGGGGACGTGCTGGATGGCTCTTTTTTCTAGCAGCTTTTTTACCTCTAAAGCAGCAGCCTCCCTCTGACTGGGTGGAACATCGGGGAGGCGCCTCGACTGAGGAGGCAGGTTATGAAAGGGATGGAGTAACCTCTGGATATTATTCGAAGCACCCAGCGGTCTGTTGTGATGGACTCCCATTGGGCCAAGTGCTTCAAAAAACGCCTCCTGACTGCCTCCAGAGATGAGCAGTCGGGCAACTCCTCAGGGCTGCTGCATGGGTCAGTCAGAAAAAAGTTCCCAAGACCCAAAATTTTTCGGCCCCCCCCTCTGCCTCTGGGCCGGCATCCACCTTGTCCCCCTCTGCCTCTGAAGGACGAAGGGTCCGGAGCGTAACAGGACTGCTGAGACTTCTGAAACCACATCTTCTTTTGTCCTCTCTGGTTCCTGGAAAAGGACCTTTGAGGAGCCGAGAAGTGGACTTCGATGGCAGACAGCGTCTTCCCGTCTTTCTCGCTCTGAACCAATGTGTCGTGGACAGTCTTCCCAAACAGGGTAGAGCCGAAGGGTGGGTTCACGAAGGACGCCTTGAAAGATTCCGCAAAATCACAAAGCCAGAGCCAGGCGTGACGCCTTAAGGCGATGCCAGACCCGCTTGCTCTAGCGGCCCCCTCCGTGGCATGGGAAAGTAGCCGCATAGACGTGTTTGAAACAGATTTCAGAGTAGCCATGCGAGCCGAGAAAGTTCATTTGTCCTCGGCCGACATGGACTCAGGGGGAGACTCAGCGTATTCTTTCACCAGATCCCACTGAAGTCTAATTACATGGGCCAAATAATTCAGCGCCCTTATGGAAAAGGTAGCTGAAGCAAACATCCACTTCCTGATACGATCCATCGTCCGAGACTCCTTATCAGGGGAATGGATAGAGGAACTATCCTGGGCAAGTTCCTTCTTGGTGGCTGCCGCCACCACCATGGCATTCACCGGGAACCCTTACTCCAAGCTGTCCTATCCACAGGGGGACTAAGAATCCTATCTGACCTCCTGGGGATTGGCTCTACAGTATCCGGTTCCTTCCATACCCTGGTAGTGATGAGGTCAACCAGGGGGTCAGCCGGAGGGGACACCCAAGAGGTAGACGGGCCTGCGTTGAATGCCTCCAGGAACACAGACTCATCCGAGGAAGGTTTTTGGGCTGACCACCCCCCCTTTAAGCGAAGCATCTCCATAATGTCTCCAAAGGAGACTTCCTCGGGGGGTGACCTGGGGGAACCTTCCCCTTCCTCCAAATCGGTGTCTTCTGTGAGGGACTCAGGGGAGTCCAAGTGCCTCCTCTTACACTTACGTTTGTGAGGGGCCTCCTCAGTGGGACTGTCCAAGGAGGGCTCACCAACAGGGTTGTGTTCCACCAGTGGAACGGGCTGAGGAATCAATGTAGGCTGTCCCTGGGACTGGATGATGGAAGACAAGCCCAGCTGCAAGGGAGTGGGGGCGGGATCTGAAGAAAGAGCAGGGGGTCTCAAACCTCTCGAGAGGACCCTCTCCACGTCGAAAGCCGAGGGTGAACCGATCTCTCTGGACTCCGTGGTTAACACCCTCAGATCCGGCGCGGGGATTGGCATCAGAGCCGAAGCTCTCGGACCCGAGAGGGAAGTGTGCTCCAACCGAAATGGAGCCGAAGACACACTGGCCCCCTCGGATCAGACGCATGGCTCTCGGCCCAGAGAGCTTGGATCCGAAAGGGATCCGACAAACTCGAGGGCATGGCCGGCGTAGAGGTAGTGATAACCATCGGCGCCTACTCCCTGACTCCAAGACTCCTCAGATCCGAAGGCTCCGAAACCCGATAGTGGATCGAAGAAGGAGATATCGGGGCAAAAAGTGTGGCTGAACTCCCTCCCAGAGGGGGGGAGGCAGCAGCACTCCCATCTGTAGTTGGATTTGGAGGAAAAGACGCATCATCCGGTCCATATCAGAGTCGGAGAGCCTACGGGTTGACCTAGAGGCCGCCGAAGCTGGCCGGGAAGGCCGCCGCGATGACCTTGATGGTCGGGCCTCCTCCTCTGGCTCCGGTGAGAAGTGTGGAGAACAGAGCCGAGGGGAGGAAGGCCCAGAGACCTTCTGGGGTGAGGAGAGCAGGTTAGCAGGCGGGGCCGAGTCAGCCCGCTGCTTGTGGCTTCTATGCCTTTCTCCCTCTGTCTCCCTCTCCTCTCTCTCTTGTCTTTTTTTGAGTCCCTCTCTCCCTGGGAAGAAGTGGGAAGTTGAGTCCCAGCCAGGGGAGAGGGGACAGCAAGCTGAACAGCCGCAGCCATGGCTGTAGCCACCGAGGGAGAGGAGGAGGAGGAGGAAGCCGACTCTGCTGGTAGGAGACCCGCCAGAATCAGCTTATTCCTCCTATCCCTCAGGGCCCGGGGGTTAAAGGCTGCGCATATTTGGCAGCCCGATGACAAATGTGGTATCCCTAGGCAGAGGACGCACTGAGTGTGGCCATCCACTGGGGAAAGCTTATGGCCACACTCAGTGCACTTAGAAAAGTTGGCCTTTGGGGCCTCGGCCATGATTTCTAAACTAAAACACACACGCACTCACACAAACACCTAAGGGGAAGGGTTTACTAAGCTTTAAACTACGAGCATAAAACTCAGGGGTTTAAACTAGGGAATTATACTATCCACACACACAAAAGCTAAGAAAGATTTTGAGAAAAAAATCTACTTACAATCGCTTAACGCTAGGAGCTCGAGAAACTCGTGCCTGGCAAAGCCGCGGCAAACAAGATCTGATGATTGGAAGGAGGTAGCAGGGTATTATGGGTAAGGGGGAGGAGCTTGGAGCTCGGATCTCTAGCTTGGAAAGCTGCCGGATTGGATCCGGGTCGGATCAGATACCCACAGGTTGATGATCAAATGAAGTTACCTACTTCAGATCTATAAAATCAGAGGCTGAAATGAAGCTCAGATCCGGCGCGGGGATTGGCATCAGAGCCGAAGCTCTCAGACCCGAGAGGGAAGTGTGCTCCGACCGAAATGGAGCCGAAGACACACTGGCCCCCTCGGATCCGAAGCACGGCTCTCGGCCCAGAGAGGCTGACTGAATATGAGACTGCTCAAGAAGAGATGTTTCAAAAAATAATAGAATTAGAGAACATAGCACATAGGGAAAACCTGAGATTTTCTGCTGCGCCAGAGAAGCTGGAAGAAACAGACTGTATTAATTTTAGGAAAGTACCAAAAACAACTGGACTGGTATCCCACCATAGGAGTTGTTAATCGAAAGGGCACATTGTGTGTATGCTCCAAATCCGGCCATGAGAAAGCAACCTAGACCTTTAATAGTAAAGATACAATCTTACCAGCAGAAGGAATTGATTCTGACAAAACTGTGACAGAAGGACAAAGTACTAAAAGTGGGAGACAGCAGTGTGTTTGCGGAAAATTATTACTCAATCTACACCAGGCAGAACAGGAGTCAATTTATTCTACTAATCAAAGAATGTTGAGAAGCAGGCATAAGATTCAAACTGCTGTATCCCGCTATCTTCAAAATATTCTTTTCTGTCGGGACAAAAATCCTTTTTTGATGCAGAACATGGTAAGGAGGAAATACAAACGTTTGTCTAACAGAGTGAGCTGGGAAACAAAAGGAGATTCTGCTTCTTCTTGTTCTTATAATAAAGACCACAGAGAGACTGTGCCAGTGAAACCTTTTCTAATGTTTAACAGAAAATATTTGAGAGAGAGAAAAAAGCGCAATAGTTGACAAGAAGAACCAATATTACATTGGAAATGAAGCAGAGACAGAAGTTGAGAGATTGAGATAAACAGGAATAAAACCAGCAACTTGGAAATTAACAAACAAATGTGAGATTACAAAGCATTAATTATATTTGTGAAACATGACAGGACAAGAAAACCCGGAAATATTGGACTTTTTTGATTTTGTTAAACTCGTAGGTGACTCTAAAGCATATGCCCTACTTCATATGTTGGAGGAACACTTAGATGAGGGGAAGAGGAGGGACAGAGTTAGCTGTAAGTAAAACAAATGTTGTTCTTAACAGCAATATTTTTATACTGTATGATATCATCTACATGCTATAAAGTTTTTTCAGTTATTTTCAAGTGTAATGGGGATACTAAAGTAAACAGGTGCCCCTGTTTTTCCCCTTCTTTTCTCTTTTGCCTTTAGTTTTAAGAAATGTAGGCACTGCAATGTAAAAAAAAAAAAAAAAAAAAAGAAGACAAGACTGGTCAAAAGAGCATTATACCACTAAATATGATATGCTTTTTCTCATCCTTGCATAGGGGAATGACTGGATTAAGGCCCTTGGCTTTATCTAGTAATAAGTTTTAAGAGAAAGCATATAAATAAAAAAGAACATTGAATGCAATAAAGCTTTTCTCTAGGAAATAAATAAGTAAATAGACACTTGTAGAAGCAACTCTGTATCTGGTTCTTATGTCTCCATGGAGACAATGTGATCTTCTTCTTTTAGCTTTTCCCGGTTAGGGGTCACCACAGCGGATCACCTGTCTGCTCATGATTGGCAGTGGAGTTTTACGGTGTTGAGTTGCCAGCCCGGCGCCCAACCTCCCACAGAAGGCACACACACACAAGCACTCATGCCTAGGTCCAATTTAGAGTGTCTAATCCACCTTTGGGATGTCTGCAGAAAATGGAGCATCTGGAGGAAACCCACGACCACAGGGAGGAAATGCAGACTCCACACAGAAGGCACCCCAACCAAGGATCAAACCAAAGAACCTCTTGCTGTGAGGCAGCAACGCTACCCGCTGCACCACCGCGGCCACCCCATGGAGACAATGTGATAAAGAGCAATAAAAACAGAATGCTTCTTTCTTTTAATAGCTTTCTTTCAATGGCTAGGCAATAATGTTTTCTGAAAGCATTTTAGTGTTTTCTCATTCTGGGAGCGCAATAAAGATAAGACAAAATCAGGCAGCACTTAGTACAACCACAGGCTATACCATGGGTCTTAGCATGGATAGCCGTCCTTTTGGGTTAACCCAAGTCTGTAAGTGTGGCTGTTAGTTTGGGAGAATTGTTCCTATTAGGAGGGTAAAACTTCAATATCTGAAGAGGTAAATAGCTTTGTATTACGTTAATAGGTTTTAGAGGTGTACTTTTTTTTTTTTTTTTGGTTGAGGGCTTTCAATAAAACAAAATTTTTGTAAGATGTGACATAGGCTCAAATGGATACATCAAGAAACAACTGTATAAAACATCAACCTGCCAAATATTAATGTGTTCATGTAATGCAAAAGCTGGGACTTGATACTTAAAAAAAAAAAACTGTTACAAATAAAAGATGGGAATTACTTTTTAACATATTGATGCTTTCTATATTATCTTTGAATGTTAATGGTCTCACGGATACATACAAAAAAGAAAGAGTAGTGAACTATATTAAAAAAATGTAGAGTGCAAATAGCTGTGCTACAGGAGACACCTTTGGAAATAAATGAACATGTGAGTTTGATAAAGAAAAGTTTTCAGGAAGGTTGTTCTGCAGAACACCTGAGACAAAGGAAAACAGGAGTAATTACATTAATTGCAAAATGATAATAATGGTAGATTTGTAGTACTAAGGGCCTACTGGCAAGGGTGGAGGATTACACTGTCATGTATTTATATTCCATCTAAAACTGGTATAACTGAGATTAAGAAATGTCTGGGAGAAGTAATCAGTTTTCAGGAGGGAATATTACTTAAAGGTGGGGAATATAATTTGATTTTCAGGAGTAAAGATGTGTCTGGGGGGCCCAAAAGGGAAAATATAACAAATGAGGGCAGATTATTGAAGAAATTTACGAAATTATTTGGCATGGAAGACGTGAATTCAGGAGTAGAAGTCTGGAGTGAATTTACATATTTCCCAAGATATAAAACTGGGTAGGCTAGACAGAACTTACATTTCACAGGAACATGTGCACTTGATTGAAAGTTTTGATACACATCCAATAATTGTATCATATCATGTGCCAATAATAACATAAAAACACAGGGTAATGAAATAAAAATGAGACAATGGCACTTTCCCACCTATCTATTGTAAACAAAGGAATTTAAGGAATGGGTCATAGAAATTATTCTGGAATTATTAGAGAAGACAGACATTTCTTCTGAAAATATAGCTAGGGAGTGGGTTAAAATTAAAGTGGAGTTTAAAAATAGGGAAGAAATAAAAGAAAGACAGATATGGTTAAGAAGTAACAAGAATTACTTAGAGGGATTGACAAACGCTAAAGTATTGCAGAACAGGGAATCTCACAGAGCAAGAGGAGGAGCAACTGCAGAATGCTAAGCAGAAAATAAAGGAATACCTTGATAATATGCACTAGCTTTAGAAAGATTGCTGTAAACCAAGTGTTTTTTGATAATAACACCAGAGCACCAAAACTTTTAGCGCAATGACTCAGGCAACAGAAAGTTGAAAGCATTGTCGCCAAACTTAGGAACCTATGGCAAGGAAGATAACAGGAGATCCTGTAGAGGCACTAGAAATATTTTGGAAATGTTATGAAAGTCTGTATAATGCAGAGAAATATGTTGATCAAGAAAAGGTACAAATGGAAAAGTTTATGGAAGAATTAAATATGCCAAGGTTGGAGGCAGATGGGGCTCAATTACTAACAGAATAGGAAGAGATGAGATAAAAATGGTGATGTATAACCAATCCACAGGGAAGTCCCCAGGAAGAGATGGTATTCCTGTGGAAGTTTGGAAGCTGGGAGGGGAAAAACTGAAAGATCTGGAAGGTTTTGTTTAACAGTATTTTAAGAGGAGGAGAAGTAATGACATCCTGGAAGAAAGCAGTGGTGGCTGTAATACCTAAAGGGTAAAGATCTATCAGATCCAGCTTCACACAGGCCCATTTCAATCCAAAACCATGACTACAAAGTGTTTATGTCTATAATGACTAAAAGAATGGCAAAGGTGATGCCAAATTGATATATATTGTCCAATTTGGTTTTGTGGAGAGGAGGGAAACATTTGATAACATTAACAGAACACTGATAATCCAGAGGGAAGCTGAATGTAAGAAAATACCACTGTTGTTGGTGGGTCTTGATGCAGAGAAAGCATCTGACAGATTAAGCTGGGAGTTTATGATCAGGGCAATGGAAGCATTTGCATTCCCTGATAAAATGATAAGGTTGGTTAGGAGGATATATGAGAGATCAGAGCGGAAAATTAAAGTGAGTGGGTTCCTCTCTGATAATTTTTGTTTGAACAGAGGAACCAGGCAGGGGTGTCCTATTTCCCCTTTGTTATCTACACTATATTTAGAACTACTGGCAAAGAAAATAAGAGACTCAGAAATTCAAGGATATAATTGGCATGGCAGTCAAGAAAAGTTTGCTCTGTTTGCAGATGATGATATTTTATACCCAATAAAAACAGAAAGGGATATTTCAGTGCTGTGGAAAATTTTGAGATAGTTTCCTACTTTTTCAGTATACAAAATTAAGCTAAAACAAAGACAATAGCTGCAAATTATCTACCCACACACAGATTGGTTGAGCAATATCCATATTTATGTGGACATGATACAATGAAGTACTTAGGAGTATGGATTAAAAAGGACTCTAATGTGGCAGCTAAGGAGTTATGGGAAGAGACAAAACAAAAGATAGTACAAAAACTGTGAAAATGGAAACTCTTTTATATGGACATAGATAACAAGATACAAGCAGTTAAAATGTTTTTAGTCTTTTTGGTTTTATACACAGGCCAGGCATATTTTTATGGACCAGAGGAGAAGGTGTGGATAGCAATTAATAAAGAACTGAAGAATTTTTCCTGGAAGGAGTGGGATAGGCTGATTCTTTCAACTGAGCAAGGGGGTTTGGGATTACCCAATCTGATGGGGTATTGCAAAGCTACACAGTTAAATTTCCTATACACAGCACAAGCAGAAACCTATAATTCAAAGTGGAAAGGGATGATGATGAAGCTCAGGAAATAAGAAGAGACTGGGAATTTGGATGCAGATCCTTAAGGAGAACAATAACCATACAGAATATTACATTCATAAAATAGCAGAAAGCATTCTAAGAACTAAGCCAGCATGGAAATGGGGAAAGGTGCTTCTGCCAATGACTACAATTACGGACACATACAATATACAAGAGGGGGTTGGAATTTACTGGAGAAAACTGGCAGAGGAACCAAGTTATTGGGAGCAAATAATTACAGAGGAAAAGATGTTAGAATGGGAAGAGACTAAGAATGTATTTGGACTGCAGGCTAGAGACTGCCTTTCCTGTCAAGGACTGATATCAGACTTTTGGCAAAGAGAAATAAATAGAGGGATCCTAAGGGAAAAAAAATCACTGGTAGAGTTTTTAGTAGAATCTAGAACAGAAGCTGTTGTTAAAAAAGGAATACAAGTAGAGGGTACATAATATTGCATGACAACTATAAGAATCAATCAGAAGAGTTTAGAAAGGATTGGGAAGAGAGATTAGCAAAACAATTCACAAAGAGCCAATGGGGGATATACATATGTCTCCTAAATATGAAACAAAGTCTAGAAGATTTAGGATCTTTGCTTGGAAGGGTTTACATAGGCATGTTTATATCCCAAGTAGACTCCAAAGAATTTTTCCTCTGGTAGATATAAAATGTTGGAGGTGTGATGGGTAAAAAAAGAGGTAATTGGGAGCATATTTTCTGGGAGTGTAATGAGTTGCTTTGTAAGACATACTGGAAGAGCAAACTGTAGTAACTAAGAAAATGATTTTTTGAGCTATGATACAGAATTGGAATTGCCTAGACATAGTAAGGCCTTGCTAAGTCTAATTACTGTGGCTGCCCAAAAAGCAATTACTAGAAAACGGAAATCAAAGTCTAAACCACATTTGCTAGAAGTAGTGAATATAGTAATACAACTGTTACTGGGATCTTTATAAAAGGGTAGGAGCAAATTACATACAAAAAAAATGAGAATTGTGGGAACAATACATGCAGAGGAGGAATGAGGTTTAAAAGAAAGCAGGATCTGAATGAGCTATGTAATGCTTGACTGATAATGTCTGAATACATAAGTGATGTATAATGTTTGCAACTAAAATTATGTCAATATGGTTTGTTTTAATTTATATAAATGTATGCTTATCTATTTCCATTGTGATAATTTAATAAAGCTATTGCTTGCTTTAAAAAAAATCCCTGACACAATGTAAGCAAACTGTAGGGTAGATTGTGTTGAATTACAAGTTCCCTGGCTATTATGGTTAGTCTGCATGGGGTGGGGGTGGGGGGCTAAAACCTGGTACCCTCTTATGTACCACGTTACAGTGTTATCTAGATTATCAAACAAGGTCTTGGAGTTCACAGATGATTCAGTGTATTTATTGCATTTACTACTTCCATCATTTATTTGAAGTTTGTATATTTCTTGTTGAAATGATGGCGCCATAGACCCTAAATTGAATCCTTTGGAAAAAGCTCCCCAGGCAAGTCTGAGGCATCCACAATTTCAGACTGTGAAGAGGCTGAGGTACGAACTGGAAAGCATAGATTCAGAAGCAGTTGGCTTTCCTGACAAAATTTAGCACAGGAATTTGAAAAAATAGAGGATGCTGGTGCTGGGTCCAGATAGATTTGAGAACCCCAGGATGTTGGTGTTGGGTCCACACAGATTTGAGAACCACTTTTTTTTCATGTATACCTTGGCAGGATTAATGAAAACAGTGGAGGCCATGTATCCCAAATCTGAGGTACTCCACTGCTGTAATTGGCTGCTTCTGCAAAAACTGAAGAAAATATTCCAGGTAAAAGGTTACTTTTCATTGAAGCAGGTATGCCAACATTTGAGAAGTTTGTAGCAGGCACCAATGTTACTCCATGGAAGGAATGAGAGATGATTTTTTTCCAGGCTGAGGTGCAAATCTAAGTTCTGAAAGAGATTGCTTACAAACAGGAGAGACCACTATCAGTTTAGATAATCCAAAAATAAGACAGCCATCCACAAAGACAGATGTGAATTCCCTGCAACCTTCAAAAGTAACTACTGGTGCTAGACACTTTGTGAATATCCTTAGGGTTGTGCAAAGACTAAATGGCACAGAAGAAAATTGAAAATGTAAATCAGAAACACAAAATCTTAACAAAAAATCATCTGAAATTTCTGTGAATGGGAATATGGTGATAAGCATCTTTTACGTCCACTGTTACCAGGAAACTTAGAGGAGGAATCGAGGGTGGATGTAGGGTGTGCATTTTGAGTTTTGGAATCCTGATGTGTAGATTTAAGAAGTCAGTCATTTTTCCTAGACAGAAATTGGGCCTGTGGTACCCCTCCTGTTTATTAGAGTTGCCATGCTATTTCTTTCTGTATTGTTGCTTTCATGACTTTTGTTGGAATTGTTTAAATGTTCCAGGGCTAGAAGGGTAATTTCTGCTATATTTGGGGAAAGAGAATTACAACATTTGCTTGACCCCCCTGGTTCAGTTTTCTCCTCTTAACTTTTTTTTTTTACTTTAGCAGATAAGGTGCCAAATAAAACCTCCTTATCAAATGGAGTATTAAGAAATGGAGATCTGACATCCTCAGAAAGGTTTATTGATCTTAATCATGCATATCTGCATGAAACCGATCTAGTTGCTGCAGCTCTTTATACTGCATCCACAGCTTACATCTCAATGAATGTTTGATGATTTGTGTGACTGAGAAATGCAACTGCACTATTCATGTCAGCAAAGGTTGCCAAAAGATATTTAGATGGGTACTTCACAACTGACTGTAGTAAAAGCTATGGTGGAAGAGACCTGCTTGCCATATCTGTTGGAAGTGCTTTGGCATCCTTGTCTGAGAGTACTGGAGTACAGGTAGAAAGTGGTTTACGGTCAGAGACTTTTATTAAAGAAATAACAGATATGTTTCTTGTCTGTTAATCAGTCTGTACCTGACCTATGTACTTGAGGGTACCTTGTAAAGTCTGGCTTCTTAGTAATAGGAGCTTGACTCTCAAAAGAAGCACAATCAGCATTAAATGCATGGACAGCCAAAGGTTTAGGGGATTCTGCCTGTAAAAGTTCATAATATCTCCTCTCAGTATCAGAAATTTCCTTTTGATCTCATTGAAATAAATCCTACATCCTCACCATTGTGTCAGAAAATGACATTTCTTCTACAGAAGAATCTAAATAAATGTTTTCTTCAGATTCTTATTCAAATGATACAGGTGAAGACACATGGGAAGCATAGTTCAGCCCAACTTCCTCTATGTCAGTATTAATGTCCAAAGAAAAAGGAGTTCTTTTCTTTTTTTAAATGGGAAGAAGCTGGGGAAGCAGCCTGAAGTGAATGAAATGGCTTAGAAAGAGCTTTAGTAAATGAAAACCATTCCTCTCTGGTTTCTTTTCAAGGAGGGACAGTGAAAGGAGAAGGGTGTTTAACCTTCTGACTCTTTTTTTCAGAGTATCTAAATAGAAGATTCAGAGTATCTAAATAGAAGATCTAAGTAGACTCAGACATATGGACTTTTACACAATTGCCAGGTACCTCTTCTCTAACTAATATCTGCGGGACACCATCAGACCTTTCTGAGATAAAGTGTGGTTCTCCCTTCTCAAAAGCAGGTGTAAACCCAGCCCTGGTAGACATGCTAGACCGCCCATCTCTCAGCAGCATCCTGAGAAGCAGTACCATTGGGGTCTGAAGAAGCAGATGAAAAGTCTGAGGGCTCTGACATGGCTGCACTGGAGTAGTTTGTTGTGACCAGGAAAAGACAGGATACAGCAGAAGTCATTTCAGGGGCCTCTCTATCAGAGTTCTTTTTACAGACATCTGAGGTATTAGCACTTGAATCCATAGTCAGTTGGGTTGGGCTTTAAGACATTTGTTTTCCATTTAAAGTTTCAGGGAGCAAAACAGACTTCTAATTGTTTTGGTGGGTAAAAGATAAATGAATAGAGCATGACTGGATGTTGTTTTCTTCTCCTAAGCAAAAATGAAAAGCTGTGTTGTCCTCTATCCAGAATCTGCCTTCCACACAGTTTCCCTTTCTCCTAGACATAAGCAATGATCACCACAAATTTTCAAAGAAATATGGAAGGACAGTCCCCAGTAGTGTACTTATCTTTCCAATATGTTGAACTTGCCAACTGCTAAACTACTGAAGATGCAATGAAGACTTTTCTGACTGGTATCTTCAATGTAAGAAAGCTCTGAATTTTGTTGCCCATCTGTCTACTTTTATATTGGCATGGTCTTGTGGGACGTCTGTAGTACAAATCGTGTTGAAGGTGTCCAAATGCTTTGAATACTGCCTGTAAGTCTGAACTTTGGGAGAATATGTCTCCTAGATGCAAATACAGTACTTTTTTTTTTATTTAAGTGTAGATCATGGTTTGAACACCAGTTACTAACTATATGTAGCTTTTTTTAGCTATAATAAGAATTGAAGAGGGGAATCTATAATGACAACTAGGTTACAGTTCTATGCAAACTTAGCCAGCCATAAATATTGGATGACTCTCTTCACATAAAAGAAAATGCCAAAAAGGGGGGCCCAATAATTAGCCCTAGAGGACAGTATCACTGACTAACCTATTAGATGAAAAGGTACCACCATCTCTCAAGCTATATGCATGACCACAGCCAATTAGCAATCCATCAAGTAATATAGGAATTAATATTTAAGAAGGTAAGCTTATCAACAATGCCTTTTTTTGGCAAGGTTGATTTAAGCAATATGAACAGAATGGCCTCTACCCTGCAAAGCCTTCAGTCACACCCTCAAAAAAGTCAACCAAATTAAGCAAGACATACTCCTTCACAAAACCACACTGACTATGGTCAAGTGTTTGTACATTGCCAGTTTTAGAGTTGTTGAGAATGACTAAGATCCATTCCATGATTTTACAGATAACAGAAGCTAATGGGACAATAACTACTAGAGTCACATATACACCACCCCTACAGAATCATCAGCTCTACTGTTTTCCAGATTACACTAAATTAGGGATGATGGTTATGAACACAGGGGAAAACAGACAAGAGATCTGCAAAGACTGATGGAAAAGTGATATCCAGATGAGGTTTACTGCAAACAAGCACAAGGTTCTGCAAATTGGGTATAATAGCTTGGGAGAGTTGCTCTGTAAGATGACTATCAGCCAGTTGTCTCAGGGTGGTAATACCAACATCAGTGGGCAACAAGGTGAACCATGAAAAATCATTTAGCTTATGCTGATGACTAGGCTATCTCAGCAGCATATTCATCCCATGCAAAGCTGCTGCTGCTGGAGTGCTGTATGGAGAACAAGTAAAGAAAAAGCATTAATGAACAGGGTTTACTAAAAGGCAGCAAGGGTGAGTGGTGTGCAGTGTTTAACCAATTGGTCCATTTCTCCTGAGAAGGTTGGAAATGGTTATTCCTGGGCTAAACAATAGCTCTTTGGTTTCATAACTCCTTATCAGGAAGCCCCACTAGCCTATCTGCTCCCCAATGGCAATAACTGAATGGTAAGGACCAGGCCACCTTACTTATTCCATAGTGAAAGTTCCCCTCTTCCTAGGCACATCACATTCCCTTCCCTTCAGCAGTTCTCTCGAGATCTGGTATGTGCTCCCTCTGAGGGAAAATATGCCTACTCATGCTGAATCTCCTCAGCTTATTGTTCAACTGTACCTGGCAGTGCATGTTCACTAGGCACAAACTCTATAGGCATAACACTTAGTATTCTCTTTAGGTATAATCCAAGTGGCGAGCCAGAATCACCTCCTCCCCAAATGGGCAATCTGGCAATGGCTGCTCACTATCATCTTCCCCTGCCAGCTCCTCAAATGCCCAAGTTGCTATTTGAATTTGGGCCTCTTGAACCACAGTGAGGGTTCTACGCTACAGTGATAGACGGAGCTTGATTCAATCTTAACCTATGTAAGCACTGCTTAAGAGTGACAGTATGTAGTAACCTGAAAGACATTTTCAAGATGGCATAGGATATGTGGAAGGGGCAAATGGGGAGGGTCATAGTTGTGAGATACAAGTTGTGCATCAAGCAAACTAGACACACAAACTGTCTTTTGTTGGCAGTGGTCTGATATAAAGCCTTAGATATTGCATCTTAAAATTTTTTGTTCAATATGTTACAAAATCTTCCTTAAGATAAATTAATACTGGTTTTGGAAATCCTCAAGAGACAGAAGACAACTAAAATGGCAATTACTAGTAACTTCTGTGGAAGACCTCATTAATTACAGAAAATCGGACATTAAAGTCATTTTATATATATATATATATATATATATATATATATATATATATATATATATATATATATATATGTGTGTGTGTGAAAAAAATCTTGCTATATGCCAAAGTGAGATGTTAAAATATGCACTGACTGGCAAAAGTGACTAGGTCTAGGAAATCAACAAACTAATTGAAGAATTATGCTTGAAGTCACAAAAAGAAACTGAATCATGCATGAAGCATGAAGTGTGTAAGCTATTACAAGCTAGCCTACCCCTAATAGCCACGACTTGAAAGTATACTTCGTCAAGATTAGAGGGACATCTGAATGTGGAAAAGAATATCTGCCTTATGGACGTACCCTATCAGCATTACATTCTTGCAGCAATGACCTTTTGGCCTTTATGATGAATACAAAACAATACACAGTGAAATCAAAATGCACCAATGAACCATTAATGACATCCGTGAGTGTAACATGCTAGAAATCTCCTGATGATGGAATAAGCTATGTGCCCCACTTGAAAATGATGACCTGTTGCTAGACTCCAATCATACATTTGGGAAAGCTAGATGAGCAGAAAGGCAGCAAGTTTGGTTAGCAAAAGAAGAACCCAGTAATCTAATGCCCGCCCTTCATACATCTTAATGCAGTTATACTAAAACAATCAGAGTGAATCTATATTTGTTTATGTTAAAAACTATAGTTTACAATAACAAAGGCAGCACTTGCAGAAGAATACTGTCCTTCTCCATGTAAGTACTGTCTGCAAAGATGAAACTGCGTCAGTAAGTTTATACTAGAACCAACAAACTGATGCTTGGCATAAGTCAGTGGAATTCTTTTAAGACCATTAGCACCAGAGGCTTACATTTATATGATGCTGCTCAGTGAAACAAAATTTCCTTAAGGGAGGCTCCCTGCACACCGCCTCCCATCTTTCATCTGACATAATAGAATAGTCACAGAATTAATAAAGTCCCTTTATGTACCCTCAAAAGGACCATACTTAGTACCTCATTACACTTCTCTCTCCAATGTGTCTACTATGCATTTGCATAATTTTATACACACAAAACATTTTTATTGTTGACCTGTTTAACTATATCAATGTAAAATTGTTACCTAGCTTCTTTTTAATGCAACTTTAACTTTATGCATGTAACCCAACACGTGAATCTTTTTGCTATAACTGCTATTATATCAATATTGTTTAAAATTGTACTTGTTTAAAATGTACTACTGGAGCTTTTCTCCTCGGGTCTCCACTGAAAATGAGCCACAAGCCCAGTTGGACAAACCCGGTTAACAAATGTCAATAAACAAATAAATAAATAAATTAGCTAAACCCTTAAGCTGAATTCTAATGCTGTCAACACAGAAAATTATTCTGGAAGCTTAATGCAGATGACTAAGGCTATGAGCTCCTAATCAGCTTCATCCTGTAGCCCTGGGTTTGAACCCCTCAGCCTTCATTTGCCAACTGTGTGACTCTGATCAAGTCACTTAACCAGATATTACTCATGGATCACCAATTACAAGAAGCACATGTGCCTGGTATGCTACCACAATAACACACTGATAAAAGGAAAAAGTCTTGAAGCAAAAATAAACCACAAAGAAAATCAGCAGAAAGGTTTTCTTTATGTACTGCACACATCATTACCAACATGTATGCATATGTGAAACTAACGCAAGGATCTTAAGCCTACTGCTGACTACCACATCTACTTAATATTTTATCCAGAACTGATGAACATTTCAACTGCTCCTTCCTCACAAAACTGGATTAAACCTTCTGCTGGGTGGGTGGGGGGGGGGGGGTGAAATTAGGCACTAGCAATTAGGCAGTAGTCAACATCAGGTCTGCATTGTTGAAGGGAGGAGGTATGGATGAATGCAGAGTGTAACAATGAAAACAGTCCCCATGAAGAAATCAGAACTCTAAGCAGCATATTCTCATCATCATGGCACTGCTGTTTTTCTGTGTCTTTAGGCCATCTGGTACATGGATGAATGAATCTTACAATTTCAGAAAGAAGATAACTGCTGATATGTGAACACTGCTATTCAAACTTTCAAGAAAAAGTCTATGATACAACACAGTCCAGCCTTCTCTCTCTCAGCAGGATCTTGAGTTTAAATCAGAGACTTGGACAAACCAGGGCTACCATTCTGCTTGCTTCACTATATCCTTTACTTGTATGCAATACAGCATCTTAAATCTCAACTTGCAAGTAGCACATGTATCAAATCTTTAAATGTACCAGATTTTATTTTATTTGTATTTCAACCACAACTTTGCAAGAAGTACATCAGAATTATACACAAAAGTCTAATTAAAATGTTTTTTTAAAAAATTCTTATGAAATAAAAATGCAGTTTCAGGTACACAAACATACAGTGCAAAAGTGCATATTACCATTTCACTTTCCTTGCAAATACATTGTGCCTGTCTAAATACCTGCATTTTATTTATATTGTTTTGGGAGTTTTCAGACTGAAATATGATGGTTTATTCTATTTTCATAAAATGAGGTTTGATTTGCATAACCATATTAAGCATCATAAGAACAAACAGGTGCCCAGTGATTACAGGACTTGGCATTACTTGTATGCAGGTTCTGAACATCTGTATGTATATTGTTTTCAACACTGTATCTGACACTACATAAATGATATCCACAGTTTGGTAGCATTTTTATGAGACTTCTGAATAGTTGCACAAACCTCTGAAATCAGTTTAGCACAGAAGTATCTGCTCTACAAGGAAAACCTTACTGATTGAAACAGTTAACTGATGTACTAAGTTCAGGTAACATGAAAACTAGAATATACTGTAGTGTTCATTTTGCCATCAGCACATGGCACTGGACAGATATAACTACATATGTCTTGTACAGATTATCAACAGCTAAATGTCATAATTCAGTTTTCATTTCAAACACTGCATCATTGTCATCATGAATTTACAGCCTTGTTTTCAGTATAGTGCATTGATTGATGTAGTAACAAAAAAAAACTTCATAAAGCAATGTAGGACTTATGTTCTGCTAGTCTTTTCTTATACAGAGGTATGTATAAAACATCATTCTCTGTCAAATGTGCCACCTTACTGTCCTTTGAAGCCATCAAGACCAATGGCTGAAGATTTGTTTCCTAACTGGTATTCTTAACAGTTGGGCTTTTCAGATCCGGACAGCTTGAAGACAGCTGTTTTAAGTCCTGGTCAATTGTTTCCCTTTTCTTCTTCTGAATCAGCTTTCCACCTGTGTAGCCCAACACTCCTCCTCCAACTGCAGCTGCAACCCCTGCCACTTTAAAGCCTGCCAGCAGGCCTATGGGACCCCCTACCACTCCACCAATGAGTGCACCTGCCACAGGCAGAACAGCCAGCTTGTACTTTGAAGCCTGAAAAGAAGGATAAAAAATGACAGAAATGAGCTTTAGAAAACACTATATTATCATGTAGCCTAAACTCACCTTCTGTTTTCAGCTGCTGAAAATGACAACATATACCATGCACCTAAAAATCACTTTTATGTTTTCAGCTGCTGAAAATGGTCAAGGATCTTTGATAGCATGCTCTTAAACAACACATCATTAACTTATGAGTTTGGATCACACTAAAAGCATCAGCAATGGAAAGGAAACTTTTTGCAACACAACATTCCAGCTGCATCAGTTAATACGACTAATAGCATGTATGAAAATATTGAAAGCCTTTGGTTTTTAATGCAATACCGCATGTTGAAAATACAAATCCAGATCCTTAAAACTTATTTCCCAGGTTGCAAATGCCCCCTCCCTTTCCCTTGTGGGGAACAGAAAGTAATCACTGTTTCATAAGGCAGCAACTGTGCAAGCTGTTGACTTGTTCATTTCAAATGTCCTGGCTTCTAAAGTACCCTCTCCATACAGGGCGCTAACCTTTTGCTTTAAATTCAAAGGTCAACAATATTTAACATAGTGACACTGGCAAAAGAATTGTACAGCAATATTTTGAGTCTGTGAGAAATAATGAAACAGGAATGCATTTTCAATTTGGTTTTCTTGAACAGGTATCAGTACATGAAGCAAACATTTTTATCTGGGCATCATTCCATCCTGCTTTTACTGTAAACAGGCTTCCACCAGCTCATAGGATCATAGACAACTGGTGGATTCAAAGTCCTTATCCCAAATTTGGAATAAAATATACCCTATATTAATAGTTCCTATTTCAGTTGTGCTGCTCAAGAATACATTATTTGTTTGCAGACTTTGCTAATCAAAAAAAAAAAAATGTAAGTTGGAATATGCCATTGTCCTGTATGCCTTCACAAGGCCTAGTACTTTCCTTGCTTCAGAGCACCCAACATGTATTTTTCAAGACCTCTCTGAGATGTGGAAATGACAAACTTGCCACCACGGACAGGGGCTGAAGACTGGTAGGCTGATTAAAGTGCCTACCACTATGGCAGATTGATGGGCTTAGGGCACAGGTGCCACATGGGGACTGTCTGATAGTACTTGCTTGGGAGTTTTTTTATTATCATTTTCATATCACAGTGTAAACGAGGAGTTTGCAGTAATGTCCAGTCACCATGAACTACAAGTGAAGTCATGTGAGACCAGCTCTGATTCCAGAAGGGCTACAGCCCAGCACATCCTCATCCCTGTTCCTGAAGAAAGACACAATGGCAACTGCCCTTAGGCATTCAAATATCTCCACTCCCAAATGACCACAACCTGTTTGATAACCTTGTTTATTGGCAATGCATATGAACAGCCAGTGACTATCCTGTTAGGCTGTTAATAACATATCTTTTATAGAACCAGGGCACAGATATAGTTGGCATCAATACACACACTTTCTGCATCCCGCTTTTTTGCAGCTCTCAAATATTTGTCTCAGACATTATATAACAGTGGCACTTGAGGAGTGTGAGGACTTTTTTGATTTATAATCTGGAATATTAACTCATTTACTCTAAGTGTTGCATTGTTTCAACCTCCACTAAACAGAAGGATCCACTTAGTAGATTATTTGTTCAAATGTACTTTCATCTGATAAAAGTGATCAGAAATTCAGCTGAGTAAACATTAGCAAAGTGTGTCCTCCTACTGGGTGGTGGTGGGTAACTGCCCCACCATAGATGAGGCTCTACTCCCAGCATCATTAAAAGTAATTATATTAACTCTGTGGTATCTGCATCTACAGGGTGAAAACCATCCCAAGCAATTACTTTAAAGTACTTGTGTTCTTGTTAAAGTGCTGAAAACCAAGACTGTGACAAAATGCAGTCAGCTGAATGGCTCCAGACTCCCTACAACAGAAAAACACTAGTGCAACACAGATGATAGCCCATTAGCACAATTAACAGGTATTAATCGTACATACAGTGATGCAACTCTGTAATACTGCACCAGACAGCATATCTGCATAGCTCCTTTATAGATACCACCTCACCCACTGTTCCACCCCACCTTAATCTATACCAGACCAATTAATGAAATATTTATAATGTATACACAGATAGTACTACACATTCAACACATCCCAGTTGGCACATAAAAATGGCTCCCCCAGGAAACAAAAAAAATGAAGAAATTGCCCCACCAGGCTTTAATGTTACCAGATTAGACAGGGGCAACAAAAAACTGGCAATGTCGTTATTTTCTACAAAAACACCCTAGACATTTCCCTTTTCCCCCCACTCCATGCCAAGTTTCTCTATCTTAGAAATCCTTCTAACCATGCTAAAAATCAAACACTCACAAGACAATTGTGATCATGGGTGTGAGTATATATACCCTGAATTAACAATGCTAAAACAAAAAGATATTCTCTGCTCAGCCTCATCAAAAATCCCTCATAAAGCCTAATACTGGGTCATGTTAATACACACTGGCAAACATACAATCTGAAAATGTTCAAACAATAACATACATCTGCACAAGTCCACCCAACTACACCAATTAAATATAACAAAGACATAGACAAACTGAAGAAAACCACTCAACTGCTCACACGAACACGACTAGGTAGACATAAATGTATGGTTTTAACAACAGCGAACAAATAGAAATCACGTAGGTTCTTGCAAGTGTCTCGAGACTAGATTTAAATTAAGTGCCTCACTGTGAGCTGGCTATCTGATGAATCTATCTAAGGAAGTTAGGTAGGGTGTACTTGACGAAAAGTGTATTTTTATTTTGAACGCTTAATAAATATTTTTTACGTATTTCTAGTTATTACATTTTGGAGACCTACAATAACAAAGACACAGCCAAACAATCAACCCTCCAATGGCTCCTAGGATCCTGTTCAAATAAAATCGTTTCACTAAGATTACTAAGTGATCACTTACCAAACTACACCATAAGGCACTAAAGCAATAGTCCCAAAATTACAGCCTGGTAAGAAAACATACAATTTTTCATGAAGACACTTTTACTGATCCAGTTAAGGAATTTTAGTGTGAGACACAAGACTCTCCACATAGATGATGCTGTCTCCGAGTTCAATGAAATCATCCTAGGTGTTCTAACACCCTACTTCTCCTCAGACCAAAAAGATTCAAAGCCAACCCTGCTACATGGCTATCCTTAGCAATTAAACAACTCTTGAAACAAAGAGACAAAGCCTAGAAGGTCTGGACAAAATAAAACGGCTCCAACTTCACAGAATATAGATAACTAAGAAACCTAACAAAAAAATATCACCAAAGATAAAACCTTTTACTCATCCAATCAAAACACACACACACACACACACACACACACACACACACACACACACACACACTCTAGCAATCCAAAATTTTTAAGGGCCTCAGTCAAACTGTTAAATCCATGACAAGCAGCAGATCCAAACCCAAATACACAAAAAAAAATAACACCATAGCTAACTATCATTAACCAATCCGTTGACTAATCAAGCTCTTGATCATGTACCTACACAATCAAATGCCCTCCATCAACATTTCTCCTTCCAACCAGTTCCCACAGACACCATCAAATACCTCATAAATTAAAGAGGTGGCTATAATTTATTGGAGAAAATTGGCAAAGGAACCAAGGTGTTGAGGAGCAAATAACTAGAGAGGGAAAGATGAGAGAATGGGAAGATGCCAAGAATATATTTGGACTGCAGGTTACAGATTGCTTTCCTTATCAAGGATTAATATTAGAGTATAGGCAAAAAGAAAGAAATAATGGGCTCCTAAATGAAAGACCAGCATGGTACAGTTTTTAGTATAATCTAGAACAGAAGCTGCCATTAAAAAAGGAATAATTAGAGCATATAAAATATTGCATCATAATTATAAGAATCAAAGAGAGGAGGTTATTAAGGATTGGGAAGAGGGATTGGATAAGCAATTCACAAAGAAACAATGGGAGGATATATGTACATCTCCCAAATATGCAACAAAATCTAGAAGATTTAGGATTTTTGCTTGGAAATGTTTACATATATATTTTTATACCCCAAGTAGACTCCTCAGGTAGATATCAAATGTCTGAGGTGTGACAGAGAGGAAACAGGTAACTGGGAACATATTTTAAGGGAGTGTAGTGAGTTGGCGGACTTTAAAGATTCCCTGCTGGATGCAATGTTGGAGATGTTGGGTGGGCAGGTTGGAGTGATGAGGGAGATGATTTTTCTGAGCTATGACACAGTACTGAAATTGCCTAGACATGGTAAGACCTTGTCTCTAATTATGGTGGCTGCTAAAAAAGCAATTACTACAAAATGGACATCAAAATCTAAACCAACTATATCAGAAGTAGTAAAAATAGTAACAGAGATAAAACAACTGGAATTGAGATCTTTAGAAAAAGGGAGGAGCAAACTACATAGGAAAAGTGGGAAGGCTTTAAAATGAGCTATGTAATATCTGACTGAAAATGATTGGGTAGATAAGTGATGTATTATGTTTGCAACTAGAAGTGTGTCAGTATGGTTTGTGATGCAAGATACTTCCAACTAGGATTGTGTCTGTGTGGTTTGTTTTCTTTTATATAAACGTATGATTGCTTATGTCATAAGTGATGGTTTAATAAAGATGTTTCTTGTTAAAAAAAGGGGGGGGGCAGGAATTGAATAATTTATGCAATGTTGCTTAGGTTATATGATTTATAGCAATATATATGAATCATAATGTTTGTTAATTTTAACTGCCTCTGAGATCATTTGTCATTTTATCTCACTTATCAGAAATCTTAGAAAAATGTAAATGTATTCATATGCAACTTCTCAATTTCCTAATACATAACCAGCTTCAGTCCTCATCACAGCACAAATACTGCTTTGCTGAATTTTGTTAATAATGTCAACACCCAAAGAGATGTCAGAAACCTAGTCTCCATCATCTTCCTACACTTATCAACAGCTTTTGATACGGTCTCCTACCAGAGACTCTTACATATGTAAAACTGTCATTCTTAACGCTGTAAATCTCATCATTGCAATGCTTCCATACCTACCTCTTAAATAGAGCACAAGTAGTTAAATGGAAAAATGATTTCCTCACCTTCTTGCCAATGACACTTGGTTTCCCACAAGGATCTATATTAGACCCTGTACTTTTCAACATATTTATCAATGACAGCTACGCTGCTAAAAAAGATGCTGCCCATGTTTAATACACTGATGAGTTGACCATAATCTACTCCGCAAAAACTCAATCTCTAAACTCCAAGAATTTATACAACAATTCTTATCAACTGAAATATGGCTTGACAATTTGAAATAACTTCTGAACTTTAAAAAATAAACAAATGACTGCTCTTTACCCTAAAACACATATTTACCGGAACAATATTTTTCACTATTACCTCGGTCAACAATACTGTGATAGAATAAGTAAACCCACAAAATTACAGGGTGTCACCATAGATGACCGGTTGAAATTTGACCACCATAAAAAACTCATGAAAAATTTGGTATATTTATTAAGAGTAAAAACTCACCTCACTGACAAGGCCATAAGGGTCTATATTAGAACATCGAAGTTTTGAAACTTCGAATGTTCTAATATTGAAACCTATTCAGCGAAAGCTGAAAATATCGAAGCAACAGAAAACCTAATTTTTTCCTAGGGAAAGAATTCAGTTGTCCGTTTCTGTTGCTTTGGTATTTTCAGCGCTGTGGTGGAAAGTTATGGGTCGGGTTCAGGTAAGTGTGCGATTGAGTGTGGGTTAGGTTAGTTAGGGTTAGGGTGCGGGTTAGGTATGTGTGCGATTGTGTGGACGTGAGGGTTAGGGTGGAGTAGGTGAGTTAGGGTTAGGGCACAGGTGAGGTGAGTGTGCGATAGTGACGGACCTTAGGGTTAGGGTTTGGGTTAAAGTAAGTGGATAGTTAGTGGTGTGTTCTGTATGTTCGATGTTTTCAGCTTTCGCTGAATAGGGTTCGATATTAGAACATTCGAAGTTTTGAACCTTCGATGTTCTAATATAGACCCAGCCATACAAGTCTCTACTTTCTTACTGCCATATTTCATCTATGCTGCCTCAGTCTTCAATAACCTTCAAGTCTCGCAACTATCCAAACTTGCGCAGTGTTGTTATAACAAAATAGCCAAATTTGCTGTAAACTATAACAGGGCACACTACTGCCTAGAACCCAAGAGAATTAAACTGGTAGTTCTAACCAGTTTAATTCTCTGCCTAGCATTCAGGGAATTAAAACTGGTTAGAACCATCACATCACCAGCTCTAGCTGAGCTAACTACAACACACAGAATTCTCTATAAGACAGAAAACTGCCCAGCCCTTAACAACTTAATACAACATTACTCCCCTAATAAAATGTTACTCTGTAGAGAAGAATCACTAACTACTCTAACTAAAACATCTAATGCTGCACATGACTCTCTATATCCAAATAGTGTAGCTAAAGTATGGAACCACATACCCCACTACCATTGAAATCCATTCAGAATGCAAACTCATTTTAAACATAACTAAAACTTCACCTATCAACAATCTGCTCCTGTATATCTACAGGAGAACTGCCACTGTAATATTCAACTTCCCATACTGTAAAACCATTTCTTTTCACTCAGAATACCATACCCCACAAGTAGTGATCACAAATATCTGAAAAGTTTTACTAGCATCTCCCAGACGGACAGGGTTGGAGGAATGGTAAAGGTCATTACCACACAGATACAAGGTCTAGGGTTTGATTTTGACACTAGTTATTAGCTAGATTTGCAATGATAGTATGTAGGCTAATAGCCTAATATTTATCTATGAACTATGAAACTTACATGTAGTTTTGCAACACTGTTTGTCACCCTGCTTCTGTACTTGTAATATAAACCTTACGAAAGCTATATATATACTTTGAACCTGGTTAATACCCCACCTTTTAACTACAATATTAACATTTTATGCCCTGCCAAGTTCCTTTCCTCACTCCCTTTTCTTTCAAATTCTAATCACAAGATCTATTATCTATTTGACAAACTCACTAATACAACTTTTCAAATGCACAATGTTCAACATTAACTAAATGCATAAGCATCTTTTATAATGTAATAATTTCTTTTACTTCATATAAATCATGTAATCTAATTAGCAAACGTATGTGCAATTGTTAAAGTAATTTGCTTATTATCTGTTCATATATATTACCGAATGTCTGTTTAAAAATGTTGGCAAGATGTTGGAGCTTTTCTTCCCAGTTGGACTAACCTGGTAAACAAAATAAAAATAAAATAAAATAACATAATGTGTTCTGCTATAGAAAAAACGCTGAATTAGGTGGGGCTGGTAATTGTATGTCTATATTGTTTTTACTACATACCACACAGTTGAGGCTGTATGGCACAATTAGAATGTTTGCAAATGGCCTTCTTTCTCTGATGTGCTGTACATTCATCTTCGTACATCTACACTGAACCCAACAGTCCTGATATATGAACATTTAAGGAAGAAACTGTTTACAACATGACAGGTCACCAGGAGATTCTGCAACACAAGTTAAGAACACATCTGCTCCTGAGGAGCTTGGCCATGTCCTTTTAGTTACAATGTAATGGAGTAAGAATACGACACAGAACCTAAAAGTTGATAGATTAGGTCAAATAAGAACTGTGAAATGCATACAACCTAAGCCACTTCAAAGCAGTATCTATGCTCCATATGTAAGTACACCTTAGGACATTCTACTATCCGTAATGGAACTCACCAGAGCCAGTCAATATCAAACTGTGACTGCACACTCAGTTGTGAGCAATCTATTTCATGCAACAGTTAAAGACTTCCATCATTTTGTTTGGTCAACATTTTACTTTGCCTGTCAGGTCATTGAAGTTAGAATTTCAGATTCCGTATGCAGATGTTGGCTCACAGGATGCAGTGGCTCTGAACACATTGCAATTTGCAAGGAGGAGGTGAAGAAAACACTTACTGGTCAGTACCTGTGTGTGTGGGGAGGGGGTGAGAGGCTTGGCTCTACAATTTCCCTGAATTATCATCACTAGCTTGGCAAAATCCTGTGAAAAGCCCAAGACGGTAATCCATGTTTCATTAACTTGCAATTATCTTGATGCAAACAAAAGTAATCGTAGGAGTGGAGGAGGAAAGTAAGAATAACACTAATTATAATAATAGTAACTAGTTCAAGGGATGTGAAAGCGTTCTCCCACAATACTGAGTGCCATTTTTTTCAGGTCATGTTTAATATTTTAAATTTACTTACCGAGTCTGTGTACCATATCAGTTAATGTCCACATTCAAAATATCACTTTCAATTTCTTCATTCCCTCATCTAAAATTTGACAATATTTGTGCTACCTAAGTAAATAAACTTGTAAACTTGGGAAATCTACAGTTAAAGATTCATGCTCATCCACATAAATTATACTCATGATCCAGTGGGAAAATACAATTTTAACTCTTTAATTTTATTAATATAATATAATGAAAAGAGCTGCATACAATGAATGAGTTTAAGAATCCTAACATTGCATTCATTCTACAAAACAAAGAAATACAGTTTCTCACCATGAGAAGTTGTAAGACAATATACCAATCGGTTATCATCAAGTAACGCAATATATCAAAACAGTTCAGATTTAATTCAGAAAATGCAAACTTGTTCTAGACTAAATAATATACCTATAAATAAATGGGTGGAGTCATTAGGACTAAATTCAAAAATAGGGTTAAAATAATGCTTATAACAAGGCATAAAAAGATGGTTATCATTAGTGAATATTGAGAGTAGTGTTAGGAAATGTAATTAGATTGTGGTACGAGGAACCCTACACATTTACGCATATATATATATATATATATATATATACACACACACACACACATACATACATACATATATATATATATATATATATATATATATATATATATATATATATATATATCTACATACATATATATATATATATATATATATATATATATATATATATACTTGTTTCCACCTTTCTAAGCTATTATAGTCCATTTTTCAGATTAGTGCTGAATTCAGGGCTGTGTTACAAATCTCTGTGTTTGCCCATACCTTACTTGGATAGAAGGAAGTTGTTCTGTTCACCTGTGAGAGAGGGGAGCTTTGAGCAGCCTATCTGTCCCTGGAGGAGTGGTTTCAGCCCAGAAAGTAGTAGTTTATTGGCCATTTTGGGTTAATTTCTCTCTGTTATTTCCCTGCTATAAAAAACGCATTTGCCTGGTTTTGCACGCCAGGCAGCGCCGGTTAGCTAGGGTATAACTATTCCTGGCTCCACAAAGTCTCCTCTTCAATTTTTCCCTAGGAACTAGACAAACTTTCATCTTAAGCACTCAAGCCATTCATTTCTCAGCTCGGCAGTTGCTCAAAACTCATAGCAACCACTTATAAACCCTAGCACTACAGAAGGACAAGGCTCTCTATTCGACCTTACCAGCCATTCAGTAAAACAGTTTACTGTACCTATCCAAGCATGTCCAAAGGGCAGTTTCAGGTGTACTCTACAGTCCAACTGGTGAATCTGGGCATTTTGAGGCAATGTTACAACTGCCTCATGTACATAGACAACCCTCTCCTCCTACCAACAAACACTAATACATGCGAGAGATGCAATTATACAGTCAAAGCAGAGGCTAAGCTCACTGAACCCAAGACTGGATCAGACAGTCAAGAGGAGAAAGGAAATACTGGCATCACACCACCAGTCTCACACAGACCCATTAAACCAGCACCGGCAAAAAACAAACGTAAATATACGAAAACATACTCAGAGGCTCTAAATAAAAATCTGCAAAAGCAACAGAGCCCTCCAAAGCAGACATCCAAGCAACCTCCACCCCCAACACAAACCATGAAACACATACTTCACAAAACCAGTGTGCCACGCAATCACAGCCCTCAAGGCAAAATAACATACCCAACGTACTAGTAATAGGTGACTCTATAGTCAGGCACACTGACATCCCACTCACTAGGCTGAATAAGGAGAAGGTTACTGTTAGCTGTCTGTCGGGTGCCAGGATCCGCCACATAACACAAGCACTCAGGTCACTCCAGAACAACTACAAATACGACCCTGTCATTGTCCATGTTGGTATAACTGACCTGAGCTGTACCTCCCTGGACTACATGAAGAGAGACATAGAAGAGCTCTCTAATCACGTAGCCCAGGCCGGTATGACCCTGACCCAGAGTAGCATCCTGCCCTCACCAAGAATGATACCACGGTATAACAAAAAAAATAATCAATTTCAACAACTGGCTAAGTTTCTGGTGTCATTCAAAGGAGATCCAGTGTCTGTCTGCCTGGGATGACATGCTCGACAAGCCAAGCTGCTTCGCTAGAGATGGCTTGCACCTGTCACCCTTAGGCTTTTGAATACTGGCCAAGGCTCTTGCCACCCCCATAGTGCCTTTTTTAGGCAAGGCTCAAAAGACAAACCCACCACCATAAATAGCACAAGTAGCAAAAATTTGAGGGTAATATTACTCAATGCCAGAAGTCTAAACCTCAAAATGCATGCACTCGAGGCACTCCTCAGTATGGAGAAAATCGATATATGTGCAGTAACAGAAACCTGGTTTAAGGCTCCAGAGAGCACCCCAGCACTACCAGGCTACAACTCATACCAAACATTTCGGCCACAGAACCCAGACCGAAATACAAAAGGCGGAGGAGTATCCATATTCATCAAGGATACCCACACCTCCAGGTTAGTGGCACAGCATGATGATTCGGAGATTATCCACATGCAAATAACAACGGGCAAAACTGCAATTCAAATTTTAGCTTGCTACAGATCACCCACCATGTCCCAGGACCCCATTCCACATTTCTGGAAACACTGGGTAACATAAAGGTCCTACCAAACACCCTAATATTGGGTGATTTCAACTACCCAAAATTAACTGGGAGAACTTATCAAGTACTAACTCCCTTGCCCAACATTTCCTAGAATTTATAAACTCAAACGCCCTGGAACAACTGGTCAACACTCCCACCAGAGGTGACAACATATTGGACCTGGTCATCACTAACATGGGCGAGTGGTGTTCCACACCGGAGATCAACCCCTCGCTGATTAGATCTGACCATAAACAAATCATTTTGGATATCCACATTCTGCCCCCACCCCCGGACAAGGAAACCACTGTGAAAAACTTTTCAAAAGCAAACTTCACATTACTTAAGACGGAGGTGAAAATTTTCAAAGCCCCCATGCTAAAGGATAACGCTATCCAAGCTGCAAAATCCTTTACTAATGCATTCTACGCGCACCTACAAGAATGCATAGATCATGCTATCCCAAGCAAAACCAAGACTCACTCCTCCAAGAAAAGGAAACCAGTCTGGTGGACCCCTGCCATAAACAAGCTATACAACAGAAGGAGGAAACTAGTACAGAAGAGAGTAAAATCCCAAGAAGGGAAGACATCCCTGATCAGTATCAGCAAGAAACTACGATCCCTCGTAAAGTCATCCAAGGCAAGCTCTGAAAGAAAACTTGCCAAGGACTCCAAAGATAACCACAAGGCATTCTTTAGCTATGTCAAGAATCTAAGTGGCAATGCTCAGATCTGCTCGGAGTTGGTGCAGAATGGCACAAAATACACTGAACCAACTGATATTGCCAACATCCTGGCAGACAGGTTCAGTGCAAACTTCACCCCCAAAAGGGCCCATAACCATACCAGAAGAATGTAGAGCTCCTGAAATCACAGACACTCAGGTTAAAATAGCACTCTCCAAAGCCAAAAACACAGCATCAGTGTCCGAGGATGCGTCCTACATGAGCTCAAAGATGAACTAACCCCTGCCTCCTAAACCTGGTGGACTTCTTTGAGACAGTTACCAAGGCTATAGACGAGGGAAAGGTGGTACACACAGCCTACCTAGACCTCACAAAGGCCTTCAACACCATTCCCCATTCTGGTATTATAGACAAGCTCACCAGCCTGAACATAAACCCCTATGTCACAAGATGGGTTGCCAATTGGCTCACGGACAGAACCCACATGGAGAGAGTTGTGGGAGCTAGCTCTGACTCTAAACCGGTTACAAGTGGCGTTCCCCAGGGCTCAGTCCTAGGACCCCTCCTGTTCGGCATACACTTTTCAGAGGTACAGACAAGCACAGGAGGACTATGGCTGACCAAGTTCGCAGACGACTGCAAACTAGGAGCTACAATTGACTCACCGGCTGACACAGACATCTTCCAAAAGGGTCTCACTGAGACGGATACCTGGTGTCAAAATCATGGCCTCAAGTTAAATGCCAAAAAGTGCATAGTTATTCCCTTTTGGAAATAATAAAGTACCTGGGGACCCAAGCGTGGTTAGAAAATCCTTCTATGTGTCCCACCTAATCACAAAAGGGTTTGCATCCAGATCAAAAGAGGTCATTGTGCCCCTCTACTCATCAATCATCAGACCCATCATAGAGGACAACACCCCATTTGGGATGTACCTTACAAGATATGTGCAACAGCTCGAAAGGCCACAGAAGACCTCACCAAGAGGATCACTGGCCTCAAACAGATGCCTTATGCAGCTCAACTGAAGAAACTCCAGCTGTACTCAGTTGCATACTGCCTGCTCAGGGGTGATCTCTGCCTGATATACAAGGCCATGTCCAACCCAGAATTGATGGACATGCTCCACCTAAAGAAAACCTTATCCCCTCGAGCCACATGCTCTAGGGATCTAAACCTCACCACAACAATAAATAGGATGTGCTGGAGGGATAGATTCCTGTCCCAGAGACTTCCCCCATGTTTTGGAACAAGATTCCAATCTGCATTAGGCAGATCTCCTTGCTAGCACTCTTCAAGAGAAACCTTGACGACTGGATGGGAAACAGAAAGTTTACCCCGGGGATCACTTCAGTGGCTCTGCTGGACAGAGGCACAGGGAACTAATCTAAGGGGGTGGCGAAAGCAAACATTCTGGCTAGGCTCATAAATGCCTTCGGGCAGATAGCCTAGTACCTACCTATGAACCTATACATATATATATATATATATATATATATATATATATATATATATATATACACACATATATATATGTATTTCAAGAATGTTCTGTAAAAGCATACATATAGTTGGGAAACATATGAGGACTGTTTTTTGATGTATATAGTAAGACAGATTTGAGAGTTTTTACTTATCTGACAATGTCTTCCTCAAGCTGTTTTGTTGTTGTCTTCTTTTTGTGTTTGCACATGTTTTGCCTTGAGCTGGAAACTGGAAGGATAGAAGAATGAACGCAGATAGGACTCTGGTGCTAGCACAGCACTTTTTGCTTTTGTTTCATGAAGGGACAGGAGGAATTCTCTGTACTACGGCAAAGTCATGGAGAGTTATCTAACCTACCAGAAAAGCATCCACTATCTGCTTTTGTGGCAGGTCAGCTTAAGGCAGGGTAGTTCCATCTAACCACAAGAATATGTTTCTTAGGGCATGATGAATCTGCAGCCACTGAGAATTCACAGCCCACTGAAACATCCTCTGTCACGTGTGCAAATAAACTGGAAATGGTGTCTGCTACAACTCATAAGTGGTGGACAAGTGTTGTAAATGCTTCTACCTATGGTCGACTACTCCTGGTGCCTCAATGTGGGCAGAAATTATTGAGACTGGACAGTATCCACACTACACCTTAGAGAAAGTAATCTTTTCAGCTGGCACCCGAGAGGATTTCTTTCAGTTTATTGTTATCCTCAGTGCATGAAATCATGGAATGACCCAAGAAAATCCTGCTCCCAGGAAGCTTCTTAACAGAGGCACAAAGAGTATGTTAGGCAGGTATGGGAACACAAGCCACCCCTTCTGCTAAGAGGCCTATATCACATGACCAACATTTTTAAGGGCTCAGAAGACAGACCATCCTTTTGCCCATCCAGTCTAAAGGTTTGGACTTCTCATCTAACAGCAAATTAATAAAGAATACATACTGGACTGAGCAGATCACAAAGGAATCTGCCTTCGAATGCTTACTAATGATGTCACTCCTTTCTTTGGGGAGGGGTCTGTAAAGCATCTTTGTCTGCAGCAGAAGGCATAAATAATATTCTTTGTAACAGTTTCCACAGGGGTAAGTCTCATGGCTTGTATCCTTTCTTTTACTTTAAATGGGAAAAGTCAGAGGGACTACAAGTCACTGCACAGATAAATTCATAAGTGTTAGTGTCTTTCAAAAGGAGGGGGAATCTTGGCAAAAGCTACAGGAAAGGACGTAGTCTTGATGTGCTTATCAGGCTCCAAAACAAAGACCTCAGGTTCTTTGGAACCCCGGTCCCAGGGACACATGACACTTGTATGCTCTAATATCTGGTAGGGAATGGTCTGCTTTTACCTCACTTGACAGACGATCACAGCAAGTTAAAGATGGTAGATGCCAGGTACCAACATCCAAGAGAGCACAAGCTCGAGACGGCAATAGCTCATGAAAGACTGGTTCAGGGCCTTGAACTGGCATCATATGTCCGTCATACGGGTATGCTCTCACATCCTCAGGGACAGAGCCCACCAAATATTAGCAAATCATACACTTCTAATGTTGCAGGTATCTATGAGCTCCATTTGTTGTGACATGACCCATAACAGTTTAATCTAGTATGCCCAGGAAGTTGTCTTTGACATGTAAGAGGAGTAGATATTTTGACACATAGGTTCTAACACTTTTCTACTAAGAATGCACAGAGACACTTAAGGACTTTTTTCACTCAATCAGGCCAGTGACTTCATATAGGTGGGGAAGTGCTGGAATTTCCTCAAAACTATGAGCCAAGGGATGTTCTTCTGCTTCTCTCACTGTCATTGGGTAGTGACTGGCATGAGATAAAGGACAGCATCCTCTGTAATTGGCCAAAGGCTATCACAGTGATGGTCTAAGAGGGATGCTTCTTCAGTCAGTGCCTGGCCTTTCAATTCTTCACCACCATCCCTTATGTCTGACTTAGCCTTAGAGCAGGTGCAGTACAGTGTTGATGTGTTTTTGTTGACCTAAGCATGTCGACAATATGCATGTTGACTCTTGTGTGGCTCGACTAGGAACAAAGTGTGTGTGTGTGTGTGTGTGTGTGTGTGTGTGTGTGTGTGTGTGTGTGTGTATATATATATATATATATATATATATATATATATATATATATATATAAATATGTATGGATTCACTTTACTTGCTCAAAATGCTAAAATATAGAATTTTAGAATTCGGAGAGCTGTAAAATCGAATGGGCGAAAAACCTTGAACCAGGAAGTGTCGAATGGATTATGTATAACCAGTGGGCAGATAGCGTAGCGAGTAAGTGTAAGTGTTTTGTTTTTGAGGGTTTGTGTGTGTTTGTTTGGTGTGGGTTGTGGTGTGTGTGGTGTGTGTGTGGTGTGCAGTGTGTGTGGTGTTAGGTGTTAGTGTGTGTGGTGTTTGTGTGTGTGTGATGTGTGTGGGGGCTGTGGAATGTGCAATGCTGGGTTGTGTGTGTTGTGTGTTTGTGTGTGTTGGAACAGGTACAGTACAGTAAGAGGGGGGGTGGGGGGGAGGGCTTGGGCCTTACCCTACATATAGGTGTATGTGTTTGGTTGTATGCGTGTGTGTTATGCTTATTGTAGGGAAGTGTTGGGAGGTATGGACACTGGTGGATGTATGTGTTTTTTTGTGTATGATGTGTGTTTGATGGGAGTTTGTAGATTCGCGGTTTTTGTGTTTCGCATTTGTGTATGCTCGGCGTTCAGGGGATTCAACTTTATAGTTTTGTGATACTGAATTTCGATAATTCAGTATTTTGATGCTATAACGTGAATCTATATATATATATATATATATATATATATATATATATATATATATATATATATATATATATATATATATATATATATATACACACACATACATATACACGTGTGTGTGTGTGTGTGTGTGTGTGTGTGTGGCTTTGTGTGTCCACTGAGAATGCTTTAAAAGGAAACCCATTTAGATGAAAAAAAGACAATGTGAACTACTGAAAAATACAGAAAACAATACAAAACATTGTTTTTGAGGGGGGTGGGAATGGGGTGGGTGGATAATCTCCTCCATCTAACTAACTCTGGGACTGCACAATAATAGGGA
Organism: Protopterus annectens; assembly: GCF_019279795.1. Lineage (NCBI taxonomy): Eukaryota > Metazoa > Chordata > Ceratodontiformes > Protopteridae > Protopterus > Protopterus annectens. The sequence goes on along the minus strand of NC_056746.1, from coordinate 313,704,407 downwards.
TAAGGAGAAATGTTATTACCTGTACTGTTTTGTGATCTTAGTCTAACATATACTCATGCTTAGTCAATTTCTGGTTCGAAGAAACAAGACCAATAATTTCCATCCTGACAAAACAAAATTTCTACCAACTGTAGAAGACATCTATATATACACACATGGCATTCCCACACAAGTCTGCACAAAAAAACTCCAAGTTTCATCATATAGCTTCTCATGTGGCCTTCCTTCCAAAAGTCCCCCTATCAAATATTGAGGCTGTGAACACTTCAGAAGTTTAGCCACAGCTGTGGTTCTAAGTGGAAGGAGGACAGAAATGCTTGAGGCAGCCTAGAACTTTTTTTTTTTTGTATGCTGTAGAAGGGAATGAAAAGGATTGGGTCTCAATGAGTACACCTGTAAGCATACACTAGTGCAATAAGCCTATATTTGTTTCTTTTAAGCCATTCTAGATACAGATTTTCATTTTTGGTTATTCATGTGGTAAAGCTATAGTACAAATAACAGCCTTTCCAAACTGCAGGAATGAGTTAATTCTCTGTGATACTTAAACTTTATCCATGAGGCAGAATATCCAGTGACTCAGTTAACTATCTTGAATCTCAATATCTGCTGTTATTTATCAACAGTATCACTGCATCATTCTCATATAAACTATAGTTTATATTTTTAGTGGCAGGAAATACGTGAAAATCAGCTGCATCAACAAATGAAAAGTAATGAAAAAAAAATCTGCTTTAGCTGTTTAGACAAGGATCTAATTTGCTAGCTAGGGTTAATGTTTGCTTGCCACAATTTCCTGGTCAAAGTTTAAGTAAAACAAAACCTTTGGGTCATCAGTGAAACTAAGTTCTTAATATAAATGTTTACTTTAATTTACAAGAAGTACATTTAACCAGTTGCAAAAGCACATTAAAGTACACATTGATTTTTCACTTCTCGTGTGTCACTCCTCCCTCATTTCCTTAATTGCTGGCTCCTGCAACACTCGAGACCCCAAATCAATCGGGTTAATACAGAATATTGCTGGCAGGCAGAGTGCCATTGATTCACCAGCAGGAGAAGCTCCCTACCTTCCCCAGGTTTTTGGTTCCCTCTTCCACGTTCACAGCAGCAGTGCTGACATGGTCTTCAATGCTGTCAATCTTCTCCTGTTGAGACTAGATGCGAAGGAATTATGAGTAAGGGTTCCTGCTGGGAAGCAGCGGTAAGCAAATACACACAGTTTTAATTCCTGTAATCAGGGCTCTGCAGTAGCTTTCATCTCCTCCTCAGTGTAGCGACACACTCCTTAATGGCATTTTATTAATAAACCCTGCTAAAACTATACAGCAGCACTCAATGATTAAAAAAAAAAATCTGTCAGCATCAAACCTGTGGCATTTAACAACTAACCAAAGGCCTTTTTTTTGTATCTTAGTGCAGATACTGATCTACAGCAACTGAAACAGAATACTGCCTTCAATGGAAACATACAGAATTGTTCTTTGCTATCTTCCTATTAGGCTCAAACAACTACTGACTTTTAGCCTAAGGGGAAGGCAAAATGCACTTAATCTAAACAGATGAACCTTCTGTTAGTGTGCGTTTTGTACTTAGTGTGACAACCTGCATATACAATCTGTATGACGTAAAGTTGCAAGACAAATTCAATACATGTCTGACTAATATTTAGGAAGGATTAAGTCAAAAGGAAAGAAATATGGTTACTGCTATGCACTTCTTAAGGTGCTGGTCAGATTTTTTTATGCTAAAGGAATCCTCTCTGATTCTGGCAAACATATGAAGTCGTATTCCTTTGCTTATGAAATCACACCATTATACAAACATCCATACTGTCACAAAAAACAACTAACCAAGGAATTTCAGAGAAAAAGTGCAAGAAGCAGCAAAATGGAAGGGATGCATGTCATCCAGCTGTTATGCATCAATGGTATAGTTAGACACCCAGCACATGATGAAGACTAGGTAGGGACAGATGGCTAAGCCTTTCAGGGACAGCTCTCTTCTAGTATGGCACTGATCAACCACCTTGTTTTATTTGACTGCAAATAGGTGGAGACAAAGTAACAAGACAAGTTAGCTTATCCAGCAGGGAAAAACATAAGCAGCAAAAACTACATGTGTCTGTTACAATCATAGACATAAGCAATAGTGTAATGCCACTTAGGAAGAAGAACAGAACCACACCCAGTTTAATTCTGGTAGATCATACCAGTTTCCATCATTCGTGATCCCCAGTGCCACATTACTGGTTCTGATAAGTGAGTGATGATCAGCATTACATGAAAGGAATGATGATAATATTTGGGAATGCTACAAGAGGAGTGAGCAATTCATATCATATGAAAAGGACAGAGACAAAACAGGATAAATATTCTGCGTAGGAAATTCAAATTGTAGTTATAGGTGTCAGAATTACTAGGCACACTAGAGCTCCTGTAATGATTACATTATTTCAGAAGCCCTCAGACATGTCTGCAATAGTAAAAATGCTCAAACCACTACAGTACTAGGTATTCTAGCAATTTTCAAAATAACAGCTGAGCACAATTACTTGAACAAGTCTAGAAAGGTAGGTCTATACATGAGAAAGACAGGAACCGCTACTTCCCTGGAATGGTATAATATCTGCATTTCATGCTAGGAAGTAAAGGGAACTCTCTTCAGAATCTCCATACTTCATTTGTTAAGAAACATCAGCTGCAGTATTTATGCATTACCTCTACAACTCCTTATACTGCTTTTTTTTTTAAACAGTTTTATAAAACACTTATAGTGTGGACACAGCCTAAAACTTGCACAATCTGTCTACTCTTGCCAACCAGAAAACAGTTTACACACTTATGCATCTATAAAACCCTGATGTCACACATAAGGTTATACATTTCAGTCTGTTCAATTTTCCAATTAGTTTACTTCCCTATAATCCTGGCTCATCCTACATTGGTTTTTAAACCCAGCAATCAAGATAGCCATCACCTGTTCCTCTGGCAAGTGCATGACCACCTTAATCTATATTTTCATATACTGTGTTCACAGAATTTGACTTTCAATGTGCTTTACAAACTTAACACATTTTTGGAGCTGTCATGCTATTTAAATTGCACTTAATGTATAAAAACTGCAGCTGATATTTCTGATGGTAAACATTAAAATTACAATTACTCACAAGTTCTTTGACATTTCTCCCTTTCAGATAAATGGTATGATTTCAAAAGCAAAGTTTGTGACATAAAAAGCCATTACACAAGCACTAAGATAATAATTTAATTCTGATGTTCTTCACCAATTGTTTCTTACAGTTAATATTACCTCTAAAATTAAAAAAAATAGAATATGCAAACATTGTGGATAAAGGCTGGTTCACAAAAAAGAAACAAAGCAAAAACAAATAGTGTAGAAACCAACCAACACAGTTGATACAACCAGTAATTTTATTTGGTAAGTGCTTTCATGTACAGAGGCACTTCTTCAGAATGATACAAAGTAACAGAGAAAAAAGCCATTAAAACAGCAGAGACAATCAACTTACCAGGGTAACCTGTGCACCTTCAATGCCGGTTTTTAAAGGTTATTCCCATTTAAACCAGGGACTCTCTGAGCTTGGAGTGTAATAATCCAGTTAATTTCTGCTGTTTCAACTTTATTCACCACAACGTCCCCTTTTTTTATCACAAATGAACAACTGTAAGACTAAGAAACAAAAGCGGTGTGTTGTATGCATAATATGTCTTGCTAATGCATTATAATCATCTTTCTTCCCTATATCCCTAACATGCTCAAGGATACGCTCCTTAAAGGAACAATTAGTCTTACCAACATAAAAAAACTTGTGCACTGGTTGCAAACAGCTAAACAGACTAGATTAGTACAGCTACAATCTGCATAAAACCTAGGTGTAAACTTCTTGCGAGTTATCGGAAGAACAAAGAACTTATCTTTTGAAACACGAGCATGCTCTACATGAACAGCAAAGAAAGGTACCTGGTCTATCAGATTTTGGAAAGGCACTGTTGTACAGGGCATTATAGTTCTAACACAGTTACCTCTTCAAGGACAAACTATTCTTATAGTTGTAACACAGCTACCTCTTCAAGGACAAACTATTCTTAAAAGAAAAGCTAAGTTTAGGCCCAGTAATATGCTTGATCACATTATCTGTCAATAAAACAGGCCAGTACTTTTCAACTCTGTCACAGATCACCCCAATATCCTCAGTGTAAGTCAGTGTCAAATTAGACCGTATGTAATGGGCCCACTGCTCACTTACATTTCTCTGACCACGAGACAAGTAAAGTTTGGCAGCACCTTCCCTAGCTTCCTTCACAGCATTCATAGACACATTGATCTCCCACTTGGAATATCTCATCTCAGCAAAATCTTCACATAAATGCACAAGTGCTTGCTCATAATCTACATCGTCTGTAAGCAGCCTAGAGATGCTAAACGACTGCCCTTTAACTACATTATGATAAATGTGTCCAGGATGCATGCTGGTTCTACGTAAAATACTATTTCTCTAGCATGATTTCCTGAACATCCCGGTCTCCAAATGGCCAACTCCCCCTTTTTATCAAACAAACATCCAAAAAAATCAATCATCTCACTAGAGAAGTGTTCAGTGAATTTCAAAACGTGGTCGTATTTTCCAAATACCAAATAAATTCATCTAAACGATCAACAGAGTTTCCCCATAGCATAAAGACATCATTCACAGACTTTTTGTAATATTTAATATATGGGGAAAACCTATGTACATTCAAAACATGTTCCTGCTCCCACTGAACCATCACCAAGTTCACGTAGATTTAGTGCACACAGTTCCCATTGCAACATTCAGTTTCTGAACAAAGATCTCAGCACAAAAAACAAACATTATTTTCCAAAATAAGATCTAATAAAAACAAATAGGAAAAATTAAACCGTTAGAATAATTACTGTGTTTAGATAAAAATAATATAATAAAATCAACACCTTCAAGATTGGGTATTACAGTAAACAAGGTGCAAACATCCAGAGTAACCATAATATAACCTGAAACCAACAGAACATGTAAAGTCAACAACTATTGTAAGAAAATGTTCAGTGTCTCTCAAAACCATTGGTGCAGATTCAAGGACTGGCTTTACCTTACTCTCCACAAAAATGGGTAGTGGCTCATTAACCACCCTTTGCCAGATAGAATCGGCTGTAAAGGTTGTCTATGCAGATTATTATGCACTTTAGGAAGACCATGTATAGTTGATATAACAGGCTCATCAACTATCAGATATTTATACAAATTATAGTCAATCGTCCTGTTCATCAGGATATCATACAAATCACTATGAACCTGTTGAATTAGCTTTTTTATCTCAATTCTATCGATACTAAAATATGTTCAAGCATCAGGCAGAAGACTTCTCATACTGTTCATATAAAATAACTTATCAATAACCACAATGGCCTCACCTTTATCGGCAGCTCGGATTTATATTAAACAATTTTCCTTAAGTTCAACCAGTGTACTACACTCCTCATAGGACATGTTGTAAAGTTTATTAGGACATGGAACATTTAAGGATTGATGCAAATCATACTCACACAGCTTCAAAAAGATTCAAGGGAGGCACACAAATGGGGGGGGGGGGGGGTTAAAATTACTAGGTCTCTTCAGAGCCTTAAGTTCCATGGAAAGATTCAGCTGATGAGTATATACTTTCAAACGTAACATTTCTTGCAAACAACCTCAAATTAAGTACATCACTATATTTTAGATGGACAAGCAAGAATAAAGGACAGACCATTTTCCAAAAGCTTGATCTGTGGGTTCAGAGAGAGTAACCAAAGAAATATCAAGAACTATAGATCCGGTACATGACTCTATGGCTTCCTCGATCTGTTGGGGGCACTGCGGTCCAATGACATCTTCCTTCTCTTTCCCCCTCTGCTCGAGTGGAGGACATGGTGAATAAAGTTAAAACAGCAGAAATGAACTGGATTATTATACTCCAGGCTCAGAGAGTCCCCTGTTTAAATGGGAATATAACTTTAAAACTGGCAATGAAGGCTCCAAGGTTACCTCATTAGTAAAATGAAAAAAAGGCTTCCACCACAACGAAAAGTTCACTGAGAAATTCTGTTAAAATGTAGGCTTTAATAAAACGAAGAAATAAAAAGCACAAATTGTGCTATTCAGGTTGCAGGTCAAACAGGATAAGCGCTTTCAGTTAAAAAACCTTCTTCAGATCCTAGTGTGCAGACCTGACTTACTGCTGTTAAATAAAGATCCTTAATTGCTCAACCAATCACATACAGCAATCAGATGCACGCCTTCCTTAAGCCTCCATTTAATTTCTTAATTAGGCTTCTCTCTTTCAAAATAGGTTTAATAGGAACTACTCTGTTGAGCCCTGGAAATAAATTAGCTCTGAGGTTCATGATCCATTTGCTTTCTTCCTTTTCAGTTTTGTTGACAATGTCTCCTCCAAGAAGGTTAGTAGTCACATTTGAGATAACCATAAAGCTAAATGAATGCCCTGGATTTTCATACATATGTCCATATAGGGCAGCTGTATATGGACATATGTATGAAAATCCAGGGCATTCATTTAGCTTTATGGTTATCTCAAATGTGACTACTAACCTCCGAGGAGGAGACATTGTCAACAAAACTGAAAAGGAAGAAAGCAAATGGATCATGAACCTCAGAGCTAATTTATTTCCAGGGCTCAACAGAGTAGTTCCTATTAAACCTATTTTGAAAGAGAAAAGCCTAATTAAGAAATTAAATGGAGGCTTAAGGAAGGCATGCATCTGATTGCTGTATGTGATTGGTTGAGCAATTAAGGATCTTTATTTAACAGCAGTAAGTCAGGTCTGCACACTAGGATCTGAAGAAGGTTTTTTAACTGAAAGCGCTTATCCTGTTTGACCTGCAACCTGAATAGCACAATTTGTGCTTTTTACTTCTTCGTTTTATTAAAGCCTACATTTTAACAGAATTTCTCTGTGAACTTTCTGTGGAAGCCTTTTTTTCATTTTACTACTTTTGCCTATTAAGGCTTCCTCTGGAGGTGGTTTTTGGTTTGGTTGTTTGAGGTTACCTCATTAAGTTGATTGTCTCTACAATTTTAATGGCTTTTTTCTCTGTTGCTTTATCTCATTCTGTGTTGGTCTGAAGAAGTGCATCTTTAATGAAAGGGAAAGAGTTGGGTTTAGTAATGGACTAGCAAAGAAGGTTCATGGTGCAAAAAAGTTAATGAAGGTGGCAAGAAGAAGAGTTGGGGGATCTTCGCATGATGAAGAAAAGTTGAAAGATTACTCCATGAAGCTACAAGTTAGTGGAAGGGTCATGTACAGATAGTAGAGAATGACATTATTCAAGACAGGATGGGGAACAGGGAATGTATGAAAGGGGAATCAACAATTATATTGGATAACTATGACAGGGTGGGTAAAGAGGGAGCACAGGAACAGGAGAAGGAGGAAATGAGACAGGTAACAAGTTGATCATAGTAGCAAAGAGGTTTAGAGCTATGTGCACTCAAATAAAAGAAAATGCATGGGGGTAGTTAGAATACTTGAAAAAGGAGTGTGTTTGTGTGTGGGGGGAATGCAACCACTAATTAAAAAAATATTTTTCCATTTTTTTCATTTTTAATGTTTTTTTCTTAGCTGTCTTTGTTATTTTTATATCCCTTTAAGAAATGAGGGGTCTCTGGTCTGGCTAAATGGGATAATTGATTTTACAAATATAATGTCACTATGACATGTTTGGAGTACGCTGACATATATGAATAACATACTTTGACAAAAATATCTTTCAATAAAATGCAGTACCGCACCAAGCCACCAAGTTCAATGCATGGCACATGCCCACCGCTAAGGCAAACTGAGTATTTGCATATGGCTTGATAAAAGATGTGTTTTATAGTTTTACACTGTCCCCAAACCTAGTGCAATGATGACCAGTACACTACATACACATAGAAAGTCTTGGAAACTTTTGCATGTCCGAAAGGCTGTAATACACAGCAAGTGTAAAGTGCTCCTTGTAAGAGTGCTACACTAGTAAATTGTGTTTACTCACTGTGTCACTGCCTTCATGGAAGTGGTCTATGCACAAAAATGAAACATTTTATACACTGACTGCAAGAAACACCTCACAAACTGAATAATACATGCACTGTAGAACATAGAGCTTTCTCTACAGGCTATATGGCATTCATTAATTCCTTTCACATTTTATTAATGTAACATTAGGACAATTAGCTGCTGCTGCAATAAATAACCTTTACTTATTACATGATTCATGCTTTGCACTAACTTCAGGATAAAGTCTGTAGCACAATACTACTACACTTGTTTTAGCAGAGCACTTCCTTTAAAAATAAAATGTATATGCAATGGTAATCCATTCTGAAAAGCCCACAATCCCATTTCAAAATGAGATATTGACTGTTGTCGATAATGTGGTGCGACAATAAAAATGTTTAAAAAAATTACTGTAGCATTTTAGACATACCTTAAGAAGACAATTAAATTGCTTGCTTGTTACCTGGAATATAGACAGTTTCAATTATGCCAGTCTGAATGTCCTGTCCTTTTTCAGCAACAACTCCTACAATGCTACTAACATATTTAAGCCTGAAATTTGCCATTCCACTTTATGAAAGCCACTGCACTACCCCAGCACATAAAAGCATCTGGACATACTTACATGGACCATCTGAGAAAATTCATGTACCAAACTGCTCAGGCCAATCAAATCCTACAACAGAGAATGCATGTGTTATATGATGTAACAAGTTCTAAAGCACATAACAGGAGTACAAAGGAATCGTGCAAGTCAAACATATTACCTCCTCTAAACAGTCCCAAGATTCAGCAGCGTCTTCATCTTGAGGAATAAGAGGCAAGGGTAAATGTACCTGAGAAAGTACTCCAGAACTGCAAAATGGCTCTAAAGTAACAAAGACACACATATACATAATCAGAGAGAGAGAAAGAAAGAAAACTGGGCCTGTACAAAGACAACAAATAAAATGGCTGTTCACCAATACCTCAGCTTCAGTCACTCAGTAAACTAATGAGAATCCTATTATCCATCTTTCTGAGAATTTTTTCAAAAGACTGGTATATGTGTTGATTTGTAAATATGCGTTTCTCAAGTGCTTCTTGAAAAAGAAAAAAAATCTTCTGGCTGCTACAGATGGAAACTAAAACAATGGAATGAGATATAGAGTAGATACTTCCGATAAACAAGAACTGCTCATGTTCTGTACTTTAGTAAGCATGAGTCACCTTGAAAAGACTCGCTTGATGTCTAAATGAAAGTGCAGATGTTTGTCTTGCTGTTTTCATCCAAATGGTATTGTTAAATAAGGACACAATTTTATTTATAGTACATTAGTTGTATGCATCACTTTCAGCAAAGGAATTTCATTTTTATTTCTACAAAATCTTTCCAAAACATCTGCATGCACAGTAATGTGAAAAAAATATATATACTATGCCCTGAAATGGACATCCTTTAACTGGATAAATTCTGTGACTTAGCAGGTTAAACTTGATATCTTTGCGTACATATAATACAGCTACTTAAAATGCATAATTTTCTTCATGATTCTTGAGCAACATCCAACAGGATCATGACAGGCATTACTGGAAACTACACTTGCATGACGTACTTAAACATTAAAAGTAGGTCATCAAGGGACAGCCTGTTGTAGTTGTAATCATACTTCTGACCGCCTATGGAAAAATGTCCGTCACTGTCCAGCCAGACTTTTTATGGCATGTTTCCCACATAAATGCAGTGTTACTCCCTGCCATAAGCAGTTATTTTTGAGACATTTGGAAAAATGTGGTAAGAACAAGAAAAAATGCATTCATAGCTGTAACAGTTCTAAAACATTAGAACTAAATAATAGCTGGTACACTGTAAACAAACCATGCAGCTCAGATCCTAATTCTCTGAACAGTGGGATCCCAAATGTCTTTGCATGCTTTAAGACAGAAAATTAGCATTATTCACACTGCTAACAGTCTCTCAAGCTCTGCTTTGGTAAGAACCTTACACAACCGTACTCTACAGAAATGGTTCTTGAAAAAGTGTCAGTTGCTTTGAGGCAGAATACTAAGAAGCTGCAGTTTAGTTCATTATTTTAGTAATCTAACACAGGACTCCCCATAGGACATTCACTATGCTGTTACTAGTCTGGGCATCTACTATCATCTTATTTCCTTTCTTTTGTTAACCAGGGAACAGGAGTGATCCGTGGATCCTTTTCAGCCATAGCCAGGGCCTGTTATGCAAAAACAGATATGAGAATACAGATAATGTTACAAGTACAACAAAAGAATAAACATCAGAATATAAAGCAGCACAGACATTAGGAATAAGAACACTGTAAACAACAAACAGCAGACTATTAGCATCAGTAATGCACAGTTAACAGCATAAAATATAGCAGATTTATAAGATACTCGTGTAGAATATATTAACATTTGCTGTAAGTGAATAACCCCATGGGAATATTAATGGCTGCAAAATTTAATGTGGATAGAGCTACAGCAATGGGAATACCAATAACTTGTTTTAGTGCACACTGAACATGGTCAAATACACATTCATATAGCTAAGGCACATTTAAAACAGCTGACATATCACTTAAATGTTCGACTTCAAAATGCTCAGGTCTGAGATGAACAGATAGCACTTGATCTGTGCTTTAGAATTACAGCTGGTTATATGTATTTGCATTAACAGAATAACTATTGCTAGAAATATGTGCTAGGGCTTTCGTTCTTAATTCTGAAATACAATATGATGAAATTTATTCAGATCAAATTATATAAAATTAAGCAACTTGTTTTACATACATACATACGTGTGTGTGCGTGTGTCTGTGCATATCGTATATGTACATTACATACAGGTTTACTATTACAAGATCAACAATCTTAATGTTGTTTCGGGTAATAATGGAAATAAAACACTGAATCTCAGAGTTAAGAAAAACTGATAATCGTGCAAACATGTTGAATCCCAAAACTCCCTGCTGCTCTGGATCCAAGATCAAGTACTGACATGCAGCCAGAAGGATGGCAAGATCAGACATCTGGTATTGTTAGTATTCAACATTTCGACATTCAGTGTTTTGTTTTGCTTTCATTATTGATCGACTCGACATTTGATTGTAGAGCTTGTATTTGTACACTATGTGTGTGTGTGTGTGTGTGTATCTGTGTGTATATACATCTATCTCTCTCTCTCTCACTGTATGTGTGTGTCTCTACACACACACACATAAATATATATATATATATATATATATATATATATATATATATACACACACATAAATAAAAATAAATATCTTTTACTGTACAGTTGGAATGTACATACTGAAGCCAGCAGTAGAGTTGTTATAGCCTGTATAAATATACACTGAAGACAGGTTAATAACGGCATCTATTTCACTTCTCTGAAGGAATTTCACCACTTCCCAAAATACTAAGGGCTACTACGAATGTGCATTTTTAAGGTGGAGATACAAAGTAGCACAACAGATAACAAAATCTTCATACTTGGGCTCCAGGCTACAAATCTATAGTTCCACCCAGACAATCCTAGACATAGCATACTTCAATTAATAATAAACCTGCCAACACATGTCAAATGTGTGCAAACACAAACCTGGACTACAAAACACTAACCTACTTCAGTGAATAACCTTACTCAGCTCCCTAACCCCAGGAGAACAACCAGTCACTTTTTAGAAACAGCATTACTCACCCTGCCACAAACCATTCTCATCCATTCTGAGCACCGGCGCAACAAATCCTCACTTCTAGATTTTCAGATACACTCCTCCTCATTTCTGCTTCAGGGGAAATTTTCTCAAAGTCAGTCAAGAAAATGTAACCAATTCGGAAGTCAAGAAAATACTTAAAAGAAACCAATCCCAGCAGTAAACTATCATCATTTCTCAAAATGTTTACCAAACAACTAATGAAAGCCCTAGCACATGTATCTATCATAACACAGGTAAAATCCTCCCATGAGTCCTATCTTAAAGGCTTTTTCAGCATCCACTTCTCATGATTCCCATCCAGTTAACATTCTCTTCTTGATTACCACAACATTTGAAAATATGATACATAAAGTCCATCATATATTGATAAACAAAGTCTGTAAATCGCTAAGCATTGTTTTAGAAGTGAACAGAATACCTAAGTGCTGTAACTGATCACATTTTTGTTTTGCTCCACGGAAAAAAGGCTAACAGGAGCAACATGCACAGACCTTTGCAGAACCTTTAAGAATACTGAACATAACATCTGCTAAGTATGCTGGAATCCACAGAATTCAGTAAACTGGTTCAAAAACTGACCTTCAGAAAGGACTTTCTCAAAGCAGTCAGGTAGCCTAAGTACCGGGGAACCTTTTTTCCAGGAGTCCCTCAGGGTTCTGCACTGGTTCAATATTATTTTCCATTACTTATGAATGACATAACTTCAAGTTTCATCACCAAACATCAATCTATATGCTGATGACATAATACTGCATAGAAATTGTCAATCCACATCGGTGGTACAAAAAAAGCCCTATAGAAATACCTTACTACCTTCTATAATTGACTAATTAAAAATCAGCTAGCATTCAAACCCAAACAGCCAATACAAGTACATTAGCCTCATTTTTAAAGACCCAACTCTGTCATTCACACTGCACACAGATGTAATTATCTCAAAAGCTACTGCACAGCTTAAAGCCTTACACTCTGTCTTGAATCACCTTAACATAGAAGCCAGAAGACTCCTGTTAAGAATGTACTTGTACCAAAAGATGAATATGCCTTGACCATTATATTCCTCTACTCCACCTACAACACTAACCACATTTATCCATTGCTCCCTGCAGACTGGCCACCACAACATTACCCTTAAAAAGGCCAAAATTAACCAGTATCAGTACTTTCCTCCTTAAAGATAAAATATTAAATATATTCTGCTCATCTTTTAGAAGTGAACTATAAATCAAATAATCCATGAATTCACTTAAAAGCCAGGGCAACAGCAACACTTAACTTTCTGCATCCCCCCAACTAACTTTGAAGCTGGAGAAAAAAACTTCATATTTCAGCTAACTACAAATACCTGCCTACCATCCAAACTCAAACAGATCAATGAATACACTGCATTCAAGAATAATACTTTTTAGAGTACCTAAAAGAAACACTCAAATGCATCTATATCATGGACAAAGGCTAACTACCTTAACCTGCCTGGTACACTCTTAACACATCTTTTAAACATGTTTAAAAACATAGGAACAAAAATGAAAGTTATGTACTTACCATAGCTATAGATCCGTGTTGTCTGTCTCCATCTGGTCCAACCTGTGGGTCTTCAGATCCAGCTCATCTGTAAAACAAGCCATTTCCAAAGTCTTCAACTGGCTTGGCTCTTCCTCTCTGACCCACTGCAACTCCCTGCTCCTCACCCTAATCCTTGGATGACCACTCTCTCTCTCTCTCTCTCCAGAGATAAAGAACAAATGACCTCCATTGTCTGGTAATTACAAAAGGGAAGGCTCGCCATGCCAACAAAAAGGAGGGGCAGGGGGGAAGGTTGACAACACAGATCTGTAGTTGTGGTAAGTACAAAACTTTTGTGTCTGATGCTCTCTGGTCCATCTGGCTTCCACCCATGGGACAGAGTCCCCAACCATTACAAAATTCCTCAGGAGGAACGAAATAAGGATATTCTGCAAGCACAGTGGAGCTAAAGAAAGTCCTGGATCTAGACTGAATATCCAGCTTATAATGTGACACAAAAGTGTGGTGACCCACACAAGCACCAGCTGCACTAACTTCATCCACTGATACTATACAAAAGAAAAGAAAGCTGTAGAAGTAGCCACAGCCCTTGTTGAATGAATCTTAGGTTTGTGTAGAAGGGGATTGTCTTTCAAAGGATATGCAAACAAAATTCAATCTGACAGCCACTTGGATAAAGTCACTTCAGATACAGGTGAGCCCAGCCTGTATTTTGAAAAGGAGACAAATTGACTGGATTTTTTGAAAGCTTTGGTATGGTCCAAATAAAATATCAATTGCCTATGTACATCCAAAAAATGCAAAAGGAATTCCCCTTTATTGGAGAAATTGGGAAAAAACACAGGAAGATGAATAGAACTGTTAAGGTTATTCTCTGAAGCTACCTTTGGCAGAAAAGGAGGATTTGTATGAAAAGAAACCCTGTCTTTATGGAACACTAAATATGAAAGTGAAGAATTAAGAGCTTGCAACTCCAAAACCCTCCTTGCGGAAGTAACTGTCACAAAATACAAAGTTTTCCAAGACAAGACCTTCAAGTCAGAAGTAGCTGAAGATTCAAATGGAGGACCTGCGAGGACCTGCAAAACAAATGGGAAATCCTGGGAAGAAACTGGATCCCAAACTGGGCGATGTAATAAAAGATTGCCCTTGAGAAATGTCTTAGAAATCTTGAGGGAAGACAAAGACACATTATATCCCTGCCAACATGAAAATTAGAAATAGCCACCAATTGCACTTTAATCATAGAAAAGCTGGAACCTGACTGAAACAATTCAGCTAGAAAATCCAAACCAAATTCCAAAGGGACAGAGAAAGAGTCAAGTTCCCAAGATTCTGCCCACATAACAAGCCTTCTTGATTTACTGGAATTCACTTTCCTAGTAGACTGCATTTGAGATGATGAAAAGGGTCTACACCAATTCCGCAAAAGACATATTCATTGAATAAGTCTTCTGCGAACAACAACCGCCAAAAATCACTTCAGTGAACAGTGGAATTTTTCCCACAGTTCGCAAACACTTGCCCACCAACCATCTGGGACACACAATGGACTAAATCAAATCTACCCAAGTGGGGACTTTGCCCCACAACTATATCTCAACTTTGAGATCATACTACAGTGGGGAAAAGGGCAACGTTTAGGTGATGGCCAAGTGTTTGCAAACCGTGGGAAAAATTTTTCAGTTCACTGAAGTGATTTTCAGCAGTTGTTGTTCGCAGAAGACATATTCAATCAATACGTCTTTCAAGGAATTAATATAGACCCGATGATAATATATGAACAGCCTGTAAAAGCTTTGGATTCCTAGCCATCAAGGGAACTGGAAGAACCATGAGCTTAACTTGAGGGACTGAAATTTGGGTTGGATCCAGACTCGCTGGATGAGAGATGAGATCTGGAATAAGATCTATTGCCCAAGGAGAGTACTTCAGAAGAGGCCAATGGAAGGGAATCCACACCCATTAAAGCCAAAGGGGGGCTATGAGGATCACAGTAGCTCTGCAGCAGGCTGCTTTCTGAAGAAATGTTATCATCAAGCAAACTGGGGATACGTGTAAAGAAGCCCCTGCCGGGGGGCCAAGCAAACACCAGAGCACCCCTGGGTGACTGTCCCAGAGTGGGAACTAGGGAGTAATAGCTGCTACACTTGATGTTGCACAGTGAGGAAAGTAGGTTGCAACATGGATTGCTCCAACTCCAAAAGATCTGAGCTGCAATCTTTAGATTTAGGGACCACTACTGAGGCAACAGAATGCTCCTGCTCAGGCTGTCGGCCAGAATGCTGGACCTCAGCAAGATGTGTGCTGCCACCAGAATCCATTGACAATAGATTGCCCATTGTCAAACCCACATGCCCTCCAGACAAAGAGTATATGAACATGTTCCCTCCACTTGCTGAGATACCAGGCAGACATATTGTCTGTATGCATTGCAATCACACCTCTGGGAAGGGCGTCTGGAAAGTCCTACAATGCAAGGAGGACTGCTCTCATCTCAAGAACATTGATGTGAATATGGGCCTCTGCAGATGACCAAGTCCCTTGAACTGTCCTCCTTCAAAATGCCTCCCTATCCCAGGAGGGAGGCATCAGTGGTAACCATGGCCATAGGAGATGGAAGAACGAACAGTCTCCTGTTGGTTATTAAGGAAGACTGCAACCATCAATGAATCTGGTTGTAACATGCCTTCGTTAACCATATTGGGAGGTCCACTGGATGAGTAAGGAAAGACCAATGGGTGGCCACAATCCACTGCAGACCCCTTATATGATATCTTGATAAAGGAACCAACCCTATGTTCACTGGTATATGACTTACAAGTTTTTAAATGTGTGAGCTGGAGACTTCGAAGTTGCAAGCACCTACAAAGGCCTAGGCATGAAGGCTGAAAACTCAGGAATTTGGAAGCCTGACAATTTGACTGACCCTATGAATTCTAAAACATGCACAGGTTTAAAGGTTTGATTTGGGATAACTGACTGTGATGGTTAAACAGTCACACAGTTGGAGCAAGGAACTCCTGGCCATGATCAACACCTTTTGGGGGTGGTAAGGAGCTAATCATCTAGGTATGGACAGACCTGAAATCCCTGCAGCTGGAGCTAGGTTGCAACCACTGCCATGCACTTGGCAAACACCCAGGTGACAGTGGTGAGACCAAATGGCAATGCCTTAAACTGCTAATGATTGGCTCCCAGTCTGAAGCACAGAAACCTCCTGGAGCACCTGTTTATCTTGACATGATGGTAGGTGTTCTTGAGATCCATCAAGCACATCCAATCATCCATCATTTGAACAGGCAAGATGGACTGCACTATGATCATCTGGAACATGGTCTTTTTAATGAACTGATTGAGTTAGCTTAAATCCAAAATTTGCCTGAGGTTCTTGGTCTTTTTTGGTACTAAAAAGAATCTGGAGTAAACCCCAGATTCTTTCTTGTCTAGTGGGACCTCCTGGATTACTCAATTTGCAAGCAGCTTGCAGATCTCTAATGCTGCATATAGTCTCAGATGTTGTGGAACATCTGGGAGACATCTTTGACAACAGTTTGGAACTGATGAATAGGGAATGCAACAACCTCTGGATATGAATTTCAACACCCATGCATCTGGCCTCCCAAGCTTTTGGCTGAAGAGCCAAATGACTTCCAACAGCTTCCAGAGTAGAGTAGTTCGGCAAATCTTCAGCATCGATGAAAAGCCCCACTGGATAAAGCCCCATGGAAACACTGATACTGTGGACCACCCCTGCCCCATGGGTGGCATCCGTTATGATTCCCTGGCTGTCCTTGACAGGAACCCACTGAAGGAGTGCCCTTCTGATTCCTTGAAAAGGTCCATTGAGGGGTTGCAAAGCACACTCCAATGGCAGAGTCTTCTCATCCTGTTCACTCTTTGTCAGAGTATCCTTAACCTTTAGCCCTAATAAGGAAGAATCAAAATGGGGCATTGACAAAAGATGCCTTGAAGCAATCTGCAAAGTTACATAAATGCATCTAAGCATGGTGCCACATGGCAATACAGAAGCCAGCCACTCAAGATGCTTCAATCGGCCACTTTTGAGATGTGCCTCATGGAATCATTAGCTATGTAAAGCAGTGTGGACAAGTGAGTCACCAGCACCTTCTGTGTCTCTGGAGACTATTGCATCTTGAGATTTCTTGACACTTCTGACACAACGTTCCACTAAAGTCTTGTCAACTATGACAGGTATTAAGAACTCTCAGTGCAAAAGTGGTTGAGACATAGAGGTCCTTCTCTAAATGATCCATAGTCTGAGACTCCCTGCTCAGGGGTGGGGTGGGGGTGAACTGAAGAGTTCTCAGAAATCTCCTCCTTGGTGGCAGCTGCTTTAGAACATCTGGAGTTCCCCTGTTGGAGCTTCTCAGACACAGCCTTTGGAACTGAGGAAGAAGCAACCAAAATAACAGAAAAGGGAGAACCAGAGTGGAGAAGCCCTTTGAGGACCAACTTGGCCCTATGTTAATTAATGGCTCTTACACTGAACCCCTCACTAATACAGCATCCAGATTCCAGGTGCAAAGCTCCCAATCAGTACACACTCTTCAAATGTGTACCCTGCGAAGGCAACTTGCGCCTACAGGAAATGTACTTTTTAAAAACTTTATCCATGACAAAACGTGGATAAAAAATACAAGACCACAAAGCTAACACAGACAATAAAACAACTAACCAGTCTAAGAGGAAAAACAATTAAGAAGGACATAAAGGCGGTAAGTCCAAATGGACAACAGAGAAGAAGGGCAACAAACTTACCTACCTAACTTGCTACATTTTTAAAAACAGAGAACAGTAACCAAAAAATGGAAAGAGGGTAAGGGATAGTAAAAATCTCACAAAAAAACCCACTCTGCTAGTAAATGCTGATCATAGCCAAGATCGAGCTGCTAACCGGAATGGTGGCAAACTGGATCTGTGGATTAGGGTGAGAGAGGCAGAGCCAAGTGAGTTGAAGTGTTTGGAATTGGCCAGACTCCAATCAGAGTCGGATCCAAAGACCAACAAGGTGAAGCCAGATGAAGCAAACATCGGATCCTCTACTTGTACATATATACATAAAACTGGATAAGAGTTAGTAAGACAGTGACTCCTAGACAAAACGAGTAACTTAGGTACTGGATGTATGCAGTCATTAGGTACTGCCACTGCAAACCTCAGTAATATATAGGTTCATTGGAAACTACTTGGTAATCAGTCTGTACACCTTTAGAAGCCTAACTAAAACCCATTCAAAAGTTCCCTGTAGCCCCAGGGAGGGCAGGACAAAATAAATCAGGGAAGAATTTATGGCTGCGCATCCAATTAACTAGACTTATCTTGAATGTGCAAGAGTGCTACTCTACTTAAGATGCAGTGAAAGTTTGTTCCAGAAATGAAGACTATTTTGGAATATGAATGTATTGAGTGTGTCTTATTTATCAGCTGTTGTAAATTTAGTTTCTTTAACTACGTGTCTGAAGTATTATTTGTTCTGCGAAGAAAAAGAAGGTCAAAGAGGGTTTGATCTTTCATGGCTAGAAAGGTTAAACACAGATCTCAGTGGAGGAGTCCATAACAGACTCAGTAAAAAGAGAGAGGTCTGGCGGTCTATCCTAATAAATAAGATTTTTGAAGCCACTGCTCTGTTTAATTATGAATCTCTGAGGTCTCTCAAGTTGAATGAGATGTTTAGACATATACATGTCAAAAGGTGCGTTAAATGTATTAATAGGTCAGATGAGATATGAGTAAAGGAGATCTAGTTGATATGCCTCTGGAAATTAGATGATCTAGAAAAAATGCTTTTCAAATTACTGTGGAAACGTCATGGTAAAATGATAAGGAAATATGAAAAAGAGAGCCTAGATACCTTACAATGGTGTCTTACTGGAGGGGTGCATCACCTATAAGCTATGTAAAAATGCCACAAAAAAACCCTACATTTTTCACATTTAATTAGAGGCCACTGTCTTTGTGTCACTTGTTAACATGGTGTAACCCAAGTTGGAGCAACAGGTACCAGTATGACTAAATCACAGTGCATGTGGGTGTAAATGACTTGAGCTCCTGAGCTCCCTAAACTATATGAAGACAGACATCATGGAGCTCTTGGAATGCATGTCCAAGGCTGGTATGAGCCTAGCATTGAGCAGAATTTTACCTTACACCAGTATGATGCCACAATACAAACAAAATATGACTGACTTTAATAATTGGCTTAGATTCTGGTGTCATTCTAAGGGAGTGCAATATTTGTCAGCCCGGAAGGAGATGGTCAACTGACCACACTGCTTTACCAGGGATGGTTTGCACCTCTCCCCTCTAGGCTTTCGAATATTAGCTAAAACACTGTCCTCCCCACAATGCCTTTTTTAGGCAAAGCCAAACAAACTACTTCCAACACAGCAAATCAAAACCAGGAAAATGTAAAGGTGTTACTGTTCAATGCTAGCTGTCTAAAAAAAAAAAAAACTCCACTCCCTAGAAGCCCACTTCCCCCTAGAGAATACTGAAGTGTGTGTGCTCACTGAGACATTGTTTAAAGCCATGGAGAGCACACAAACAGTGCAAGGTTATAATGCCTTCCACACATTTTGAATAGCTACTATCAGACAGGCACTAAAGGTGGAGGCATCGCGATTTACATCAAAAATAAATATACCTCAAGGTTGGTCAAACATGACAATACATGTGAGCTTTTCCATGTTCAAATCACTACAGGCAAAATCCAATACCACCTCCTTGCAATCTACACGACCCCTCTATGACCACGAAAAACCATACCACATATTTAAACTTCAGTAAGCAGAAAATGCACTTTAAGAATTAAGCATCTCTAAGGTACAAAAGTATGTCTGAAGAAGCATTAATGTGAGCGTGAAAGCGCTTACACATTTTGTTTTATGCTGGAATAAACTTTTTTTTTAGTTTGGAGATCGAAGTTATCAGCTGTGTTCGTCATCCCTTGAGGTTTTTATCATATAATTTTGGATGTATTTAAACTTACTGGAAACACTCACCATCCAACCTAATACCATATTCATGAGTGACTTTACCCCACTATTAACTGGAAATCATACAGGGCACAAAATGTACAGGCACACAGATTCCTGGATTTTGTAAACAGAAACTCCCTGGACCAGACTGTCAATACATCAACCAAGGTTGCAACCATACTGGATCTGGTGCACATGAATATGGGAGACTGCTGCACCCCCCCCCCCTATAGTGTAATGTCTTCAATGGTAAGGCCAGACCACAAAATGGTCTCCCTTGAAGCAAAAATAAAACCTGAAATCTCAGCTAAACCTGGAATATTCAGGAACTACTCTAAGGCTAACTTCCTACTATTAAGTGATAACCTCGAAATATTTCAAGTCCCCATAAACCCTGAGAATACCACTTTCTACGCAGAACTGTTCACAGAAACCCTATATAAACATGTTTATAGCTGATTAGAGGCAGCTGTACCAACCAGAAAGAAGTACAGAACTAATTCATAAAACATGTCACCCCGGTGGAATAAGATCAATAGGCTGTATAACATGAGGGAAAAAATCATGGCAAAAATTAGGAGGTGCAGCAACCAGCAGGATAAAAGCACACTCATCAAACTAAACAAACAATTCAAAGGACAAATGAAGTCTACCAAAGCCAAACTTGAGGAAAATTTGCCCTCCCATGCCAAGGACAACCATAAGGTATTGTTTAGTTATGTCTACAACCTCAAAAGCAATACACAACTGTGTGGAGAGTTATTGTAAATGGAGCCACTTATACTAAGCCAGAAGATAAAGCAAACCTACAGATTCAGCTCTAACTTTACCCCTCTCTTCGCCTCAACTTTCCCTTGGCAAATACATATCAGATATAACTCCCACTGTTATCACTAGGGAACAGGTCCTTAATCCTCTCCCCAAGGTATCAATGGGCCCAGACAATAGCCCATGATATCTTCTACATAGCATGAAACATGACCTATCAGGCCCTCTGGAGTTGCTATTTAACTGTAGCCTCCAAACAGGCTTTGTGCCTCATAAATGGAGAACAGTAACAGTCATTCCACTGCACAAAGGTGGGCCATCTACAGACCATGGAAACTACAAATCTAGAAGTCTCACTGGTCTCGTATGCAAAGCCATGGAAAGAATCATCATGGAAATGACCAGTAATTACATGTGAAGCCTCCAGATACTGCACCCAACCCAATTTGGTTTCATCAAGGGCAGGTCATGCCTACTCAACCTGGTGGACTTCTTTGAGAAGATCACCAAAGTAATGGATCAGTGCAAAATAGTTCACACTGCCTACCTTAACCCGGCCAAGGGATTTGACACAATAGCCCACTTGGACTTAACACTTGTCAGATTTAAGAGGTTAGGTATAAACCCTTATATCACTTGGTGGATACCTACCTGGCTCACAGACAGGACCCGGGAAGTAAGAACTGGGGAGTCCACCTCTACAAAGAGGCAGTCACAAATGGAGTCCCTCAGGAATTGGTTCTGTGATTGGTCCTTTTTCGTACTTACTTCTCTGATGTCACCACCAATGACAATGGCCTCTGGCTTACTAAATTTGCAGATGATTGCAAATTAGGTGCTTTCATTGAATCGTGCATCAAGACAAATATTTCTCCAGGAATGGCTAGCACAGACAAACTGGTGTCAAAGCCATGGACTAAAGCTAAATACCAAGAAATGCACAATAGTATCATTCGGGAAGTCATCCATGCCTGGTAACTATCTTTTTGACAACACCCCCCCCCCCAAGAGCTGACCCAGTAGTCAAGGACTTGGGGACACACAAACAGTAATCTAGCCTTTGACTATCAAGTGTCTACAGTAGTAAGGAAATCATTCTATTTTGTGCAACTTACAAACAAAGGTATGGCAACTAGGTGACCAAGGATGTCATTGTTCCACTGTACTCTGCATTGATCAGACCTATCATTGAGTAAAATGCCCCTTCATTATGTACCTAACCAGGCATATCCAACAACTGGAACATCCACAGAGTTTCTTCACTAAAAAATGCAGGGTGTAACTAAAATGTCCTTTGCAGACAACCTCAAAACCCTTTGTATTCTGTCTCCTACAGGGTGTTGAGGGGAGATCTATGCCTGGCAAAAAATGCATTGTAAGACCCCCACTTTGATGGACCTCCTTTATATCTGCAAAATAAACTGCACCAGAATTATCCATTCTAAAAACTTAAACATTGCCTGCGATATTAATAGAACCTACTGGAGACACTGATATACACAGTATACACAAACCACCTCCATTTCAAACGAACATCAGCAGAAACACAAAAACTGACCGAAGCTCCAAAGGGCACAACACCAGGGTGAAAAATTCTCAAGCAATTTTATTCTGGTACCTCTGCCTTTCCCCTTCAAGGAATACTCACATCACATCACACCCCTATTTTATACAGTCATCCAAGTGCAATTAAGCTCATTAAATTAATTAAATCTAATCAATGCAATTTTCACCAGTAATATTCACTTCACATTTCTTAAAGACACAAGTTTCAACAGCACCTTTTCTATTACAAGAGAAAAATTATTTTCAATACATAATATTTGAATGCAAATTCTTAAAAACACACAATTTATTCATTTTGAAATGTATAATAATCATCTCAAAAAATTACACATTTATACCATATTTTATGCTCTAATTTCTCTAACCAAGTCATTTTAAACATTAAAGACCTAACATCCTATGTTCCTAATACCTTAAATACATGCCTTAATTAACTGTGCTTAATTGCACTTGGATGAGTGTATAAAATAGGGGTGTGATATGATGCAAGTATTCCTTGAAGGGGAAAGGCCGGGGTACCAGAATAAAAATTACTTGAGAATTTTTCACCCTGGTGTTGTGCTGTTTGGTGCTTCTCTCAGTTTTTGTGTGACACTTTTATATATCCCAGACACTACCCCCTGAAAAGGGCCGGTGAGGTGCGCTGCTTGACATGTATGGGAAGTCTGTTCCAGAGCATGGGCAGTCTCTGGGTTATGAACCTGTCCCTCCAGCATGTTCTGTTGATTTTGGTAATGAGGTTGAGGTCCCTGGACCATGTTGTGTGGAGGGATTGGGATTTCTTTAGGTGTGGCTTTTGTAAGTCAAGCAGAGATCGCCTCTTAATAGATGATATGAGACAGAGAAAAGCTGGAGTTTTTTTGAGTCTGTCCATGTAGGGCATGTGTTTAAGGCCTAGGATCCTTTTCATGAGGTACTTCTGTGGCCTTTCCAGCTGTTGCAGGCGTTTAGTGAGGTACATGCCAAATGGGGCATTATACTCGATGATTGGTCTAATGAGGGAAGAGTAGAGAGAGATGACCTCTTTCTTCCTGGATGCAAAACCCTTGGTAATGCCACATAGAAGGAACTTTCTGACCACGGTGGCAATGCTGTGGTCGAAGGAGAGGTTGCTGTCAACCTGTGTCCCCAGATCTCTTAGAACGCCTTCAGTGTTCAGCGGGCTACCATCAATGTGGTAAGTAGTGGGAACGGAGTTTTTCCCAAAGGGAATGACGACACATTTTTTGGCATTAAGCTTAAGGCCATGGTTTTGACACCAGTTGTCCGTCTCAGTGAGGCCTTTCTCTAGGATGTCTACATCACTTGGGAGTTAATAATGGCTCCCAGCTTGCAATAGTCAGCAAACCTGGTCAGCCAGAGTCCTTCCGTGTTGGCCTGGACTTCTGAGAAGTAGATGCCAAAGAGGAGAGGACTCAACACCGATCCCTGTGGGACTCCACTCTTGACTGGTCGGCAGTCTGACTTGGAGTCTGCTACTTTCACACTGTGAGTTCTATATGTGAGCCAATTTGCGATCTATCTAGTGATATAGGGGTTGATGCCTATTTTGGTGTCTCTATCAATAATTCCTGAGTGGGGAATGGTATCAAAGGGCTTGGCCAGATCGAAGTAGGCTGTATGAACTGCCTTGCACTCATCCACAGCTCTGGCGACTGATTCAAAGAAGTCAATCAGGTTGAGCAGGCATGATCTACCCTTCACATAACCAAATTGCGTGGGATCCAGAGTTTGGAGATGCCCTTTGTCCTTGTTTATTAGGTCCATGATGATGCGCTCCATAGCCTTACATATCAGACTCTTCAGGCTAATGGGGCGATAATTCCCAGTGTCTGTAGTCACTCCCCCTTTATGGAGAGGGATGACTGTAGCAGTGTGCCATTCTGTAGGGACAAAACCTGAGCTGAGGCTGTGACTGAAAAGGGCACACAGGTGTGGTGCCAGTTCACTTTGTAGTTCATGAAGAACACAGCCAGGGATATTGTTGGGTCCCATGGAAGCTGTATTCTTGGCCTTGGACAATGCAGCTTTAACCTGTGCTGCAGTAATGCTGGGTGCCTGGCATTCATCCAGTATTGTGATTGTTCCTTTAGGAGGGAAGAGAGGGACAAATCTGGCAGTGAATCTGTTGCCCAGTATGCTGGCAATATCTGTTGGCTCAGCATAGGTGGTACCATTATGCAGTAACTCAGAGCAAATCTGGATATTGCCGTGGAGATTCTTGATATAACTGTAGAAGGCTTTGTGGTTTATTTTTGTGTCTGCCACAATTCTGCCTTCATAGCTAGCTTTAGAGGTTATGATGAGGGATCTCAACTTTTTGTTGAGGGTAATAAGGAAGTTTTTCCAGTCTAGGGACTTCACCTTTTTCTGCAATAGTTTGTTCCTTCTGTTTTTGAGTTTGTTAATGGCAGAGGGCTACCACATTGGCCTCCTTTTTTTGGAGGAGAGTGTCTTGGTTTTGTTGGGTATGGCTAGTTCCATGCATTTATGTAAGTGTTCATACAGTGCACTGGTGTATGCTTCGGCGGTCATGCACTTATTTTCCATTTGCATGGGTGCTGTGAAGTTAGCCACCTCCATTGTCAGCTTTGGAGAAGTTTTTCATTGTGTTTATCTTTGCTGGTGATGTGGATTTCCATGGTAATTAGTTTGTGATCGGATCTAACCAGGGATGAATTGACTACTGGTGTTGAGCAATGGTCGGCCATGTTAGTAATAACCAGGTCATGGATGTTGCTTCCTCTAGTGGGGATAAGAATGAGCTGGTCCAGCACACTGGAATAAATAAATTCCAGGAAGCATTGGGAAAGTGTATTGGCGCATGAGCAGTTTTCCCAGTTGATGGAGGGGTAATTGAAGTCACCCAGTATGAGAGTGTTGCTTTGGACCCTAATAGTTTCCAGGGTGCTTAGAAACATGGATGATAATCTTGGGACATGGTTGGGGACCTATAGCAGGCTACAACCTTAATCGCCGTCTTACCCACTGTTAGTTGTACCTGAAGTATCTCTGACGCATTATGCTGGGCTACTAGTCTGGAGGTGTGCATATCCTTTATGAATAGGGAGACGCCACTGTCTTTGGAGCTTCAGTCCATTTTCTGGGGCCAAACGGTGTGGAATGAGTTATAGCCTGGTAGCGCAGGGGTGCTTTCTGCTGCTTTAAACCAGGTCTCCATTACAGCACAAATGTCGATGTTCTCCATTTAGGGGTGCTTTCTGCTGCTTTAAACCAGGTCTCCATTACAGCACAAATGTCGATGTTCTCCATTTTGAGGAGTGCTTTGACCGAGTGCATCTTGAGATTTAGACTTCTAGCGTTGAGCAGCATGACCCTCAGATTGCATTTATTTATAGGTGTTGTGGTAATTTGGTCTTTGGAATACTGCCTAAAAAGGCACTATAGGGGTGATGAGAGCCTTAGCCAATATCCAGAAACTTAGGGATGATGGATGCAGGCCATCTCTGGCAAAGCATCGAGGTCGGTCAGTCATGTCATCCCAAGCAGACAGATACAGGATCCCCTTAGAATGACACCAGAAACTTAGCCAATTGTTGAAGTCAATCATTTTCTGCTTGTACTGCGGTATCATTCTAGGCGATGGGAAGATGCTGCTCAGGGATAGGGTCATACCTGCCTGGGCCACATAATCCGAGAGCTCCTCCATGTCTCTTTTCATGTAATCCAGGGAGGTACATCTCAAGTCATTTACACCCACATGGACAATGACAGAGTCATACTTGTACTTGTTGTGGAGTGACCTCAGTATGTGTGTTTGTGTCGGATCCTGGCACCCAACGGACAGCTGACTGTTACCTTCTCCTTATTCAACCTAGTGAGTGGGACAATGGTGTGCCTCACTATTGAGTCACTTATGATTAGTGTATTGGGTGAGCTGTTTTGCCTTACGAGCCTAGTATGAGGGGTACACTGTGTAGGTGAGCTATGTGTTGTGTGATTTGTGCTGTGTTGTGGTGGTCGAGTGAGTTTCTGATTTGGAGGTCTCTGCTGTTTGGGTAGATTTGTATTGAGAGCCTCCATGAACGTGGGTGTGTGGTTTGTGTTTTTCAGTGACCCCCTTTTCCCATTTTTTTCTAATGGGGTCGGGGTATCGAGTTAACGGTCACCAAGTCTCTCGATTCAGTGGCACGCTCCTGTCTGACTGTTGCAGATCTTCTTTCACACAATCCATCCACCTCTTTGCTGAATGTCCTCACTTTCTCTTACCTTCTTCCTGTCTGCCCTAAATCTTCCTCACCAGACTGTCTTCTGCTTTTCTGCACGTGTCCAAATCACCGTAATCTGTTCTCTTTGATCTTTTCTGTGAATGGAGCTACTTTGGCCTTCTGCTCTTATGCCCTTATTTCTTCGTCTGTCCCACAGTGTGCATCCTACCACCCCTCTCAGGCACTTAATTTCCATCATCTCTAGCTTTTTCTATTGTTCTGCCTTTACTGCCCAGGATTCTGTACCATACAGTAGTACTGGCCACACCACTGTCTTATACACCTTACTTATCAGCTTCTTTGGCATTCTTACTTATCTTGCCTTCTATCTCTATTCTTAGCTTATTCCGATTTTCCCAGTTTGCTGCCATTACCACCATCTTATCTGTGTTTACTTTCATCCAATGTGCCTTGAGTTTTGCATTCCATTCTCCTATACTTTGCTGACGTTCTTGTAATACTGTGTTAAAAATACAAAGAGAAAAATATACATATACCAAGCTTGATATATGTGGAGGGGAATATGGGTGTTGTAAAATGATAGAACAATGCAAAACATGTTTTTTTTTTTTTTTTTTTGGAAAAGAAGGATGTTCAATAAGTAACTGTGACAAAAGAAAGTGTTACATTTGTGGGGAAATGGGATGTGATGCAAAAAATGTTAATATATATAACAAAATTGGACATTTAAGGATGGACTGCAAACATGAAAATAATAGAGAGGAAAAATAAAGAGAAGAAAATGAACAAATAAGTAATTTTAGAAGTAGTAGAACTAGAAGAAAAATTAAATAAGAAAAAATAATAAAGAGCTTCTGAAATAAGTGATGAAGAAGACAAACTGGGAGGTAGTAAAAAGAAAAAAAAGAAGAATTCTATTGGTAAAAAGGTAAAAGACAGAAAAAGAAAAATTAAAGGGCTAAGTACACCAGAAAAAAAAAGAAAGGAAATGGATGAAAAAGAATTTATACAGCTAAATATTGGGGCTTGTTATAATGGTTAAGATTGACTCACAGACACAAGGTACAGTGTTTGATTCTCACTTTTGAGAAGGAAACTGGTTAGGCTTAGAATGGCTTATTAAGAAAGCTAGTTTATTAATTAGCTATGAACTTATGAAAACATAAATTTAAGGAAAATTGAAAATGAAAATTTCAAAATATTTTCTGTAAATGTGAATAGTATTAAGAATATAGTAAGAATAGGAATTTTGGATTGGTGTAATAAATGTGATATAGATGTAATTATATTAGAAGATGCAATACTTTTAGCAAATGAAGAAAAATTACAAACAGAGAAATGGGGAGAAACAATCTGGAATTTGGGATATGAGAGATGTTCTGGAATAGCTGTATTCTGTAGAAATACAGTAAAGATATTAGGTGCAACTTTAGCAAAAATGGGAAGATTAACCACTGTAGATCTAAAATGGCAAGAACAAGTATACAGAATTATAACACTATAAGCTTATATTAACTGTACAGAAAGGGAAAGCGTACTTCATCAGATTTTAGGCTATGTAGTGATGAATGTGAATATTATAATAACAGGAGACTAATTTTGGCTTAAGAGGCAAGGGCAAAAAGAAAAGAAATGATATAAGGAAAATGTTAGAAGTGATAAGATATGGTAAGTTAAACGCTTGGGACAAAAATTCATGGACTTACAAAATGGGTATGTATAGAACTGAAATAGATTACTTTACAGTATCAGAAGGTTTAGTTATAGGAGAAGGAAAGGTAGTTAAAACAGGATATTCTGCTCATCTTGCAATATGGCTAGAGATAAAAGAGCAGAAGGAATACATAAAAATAGGCAAAGGAGAAACCATGAAATGAAGGAGAGAGAGATTAGTAATACAGATATGGAAAGATCATATTACTATAACATTTTATAAAAAAACTGGTCTGAATGGCAGATGATATTTAAGGAAAAATATATATTTTTTTACAGTGGAAATATGGTGTGTGAAAAGAGGAAGAAAAATATGAAAGAACATATGATGCATTTGAAAAATTAATGCATAATGATAGTACTTTGATAATGAAAAAGAATTATAATTATATGAAAGAAATCAAGAATTAAAATACAAGCATTATTATACAACCAAAGATAGTTTTACAAGGAAAAAGAGAAGTATTGAGTTACTTAAGCAGATTAGTAAAGGAAAGTTGTAGTGTAATGAGAGAAATAAAAAATGTAAAAGGAGAAACAGAAAGAACTTGAGAAAAAATTATGAATAGTGTAGTACAACATGCACGAGAAATGTTTAAAGAAAAAAATGAGGCGGTGAAAAAAACATGGATAGTAAAAAAAGGTAACAGAAAAAGAGAATAAAGAATTGAAAATGAGATTTCCCTAAATAAGCTAAGTATTAGGAAAAGTAAATATAGATGTAGCTGCATGCCCAGATGGAACAAGGTATGAAATGTATACAAATTTAAGGGACTGGCAAAAAAAAATTATTGATTTTGAATGAACGGTTAAATGAAGGTTTCTGTATAAAGAATTATGCAGTGGAATACTTAAATTCATATGAAAAAAGGAAGATATAAGAGAATTAAAAACTGAAGACCAATTGTATTGAATAAAAATAAGATCTTTATGAAAATAATATAAGAGGTTTGAGACTAAAATGAAGAACATTATGGAAGATAGCATATATAGTATAAAGGGGAATGGTTGTCAAGAATTATTAATGATAGTTAGAGAAATTGTGGATGAAATTAATAGAAAAGAAGAAGTGAAAATCATGATAGGAGACCTTAATAAGGCATTTGACAGAACTGGACATGAAATCTCATCAGTAATAATGAAAGCATACTGTAAGTGAGAAAGTTAGGAAATTATGTATGTCAGCATATAGTAATAATAAAGTAAAATACTTATAAATGGCTGGTTAAGCCAATAGATACATATGGAGAGTGGTGCAAGACAGGGATGTCCAATGACTTGTAAACTCTTTGCATTAGTTATGAATGCAATAGTATATGAAATAAATTACAAAATGGGGGGTATAACATCTAAAGAGTTAAGAATTTCAATTTTGTTAAAATATACAGATGACATAATAATTGCAAAAAAACAAAATTTGGATAAAAAGTAATTTGCACAAATGTGTGACTAGAGATGATAGGGATGGCTTTAAGTAAAGAGAAAAGTAAAGGTTTAGGTGATATAGTAAAGTTTGAGGGGGTATATATTCTATGATGAATAAAATGTTTGTGTTGGGTATAAATTTTGGGAATAAAGATGCAAGTAGAATTCAATGGGGAAAAACAATACAAGAAATAAAGCAAACATATCTTTTCTGGAGAACATATAAATTGTCATTCAAAAAAAAGGCTTACTTGATAAATTCAGTACTGATGGGAAAAATAGCATATGTAGCAAGTGTATTTTTGTTAGAGAGAATTTTTTTTTCATTTATACAGAGTTCTAGATTAAACCCAGTAAAGACTTTGTATGTAGACAAAGAAGAAAGAGGAGGTTTAGCTTTATTTAACCCAGTAGTATATGCTGCTTCCTTAACTTTGTACAAAATGTTAAAGTGGATAAATGAAAAAGATGAGAGATTAGTAGTAAACTGTAGAAGTATGATACATTCTGGTGTATGGTAAACAAGCGTAAAAGAGAAAATGAGTGCATAAATGAAGAAATAAAGAAGTTATGTACTCACCATAATGTTCCATCTGTGTTGTCGATCTTCATTTATCCTTTACCTTTGGGACATGGTTCTGATTCTCGGAACTGGCTTAGCTGTTATATAGCTTGCACAAACCACAAACTCAGGAGCTAAGACTCTGCCCACAATACCCCACTCCAGATTACCTCAGATCGAGTTTGCAGCTACACAGAAAGACAAAGGAATCTGTATAAAGAATTGAAGAGGCCATGTCCAAGGTTAAACCTGATAAAGTTACAAGGACAAGCGTCCAAACCTCCAGAAAGTCATAGGAGGGGAAAGGAGGGTGGGGTGCAAAGGATAAATGAAGATCAACAACACAGATGGACTGTTACGGTGAGTACATAACTTCTTTGTCTGATGTTGTCAATCTTCATTTATCCTTGACCTTTGGGATAGCGTCTCCAGCTACTTTAGATCCTGGGTGGCCTTATGGAAGGATATTCCTGAGAACAATAGAGCCAAAGGATGCTCTTCCTCTGGAAACCAGATCCAATTTTCTAATGACTGATAAAGGTATGTGGAGTAGCACAGGTTGCTGATGCACATATTTCATCCATGGAAGCCTTGGAATGGAAAACAGCAGAAGGGGCTATTGATTTAGTGGAGTGCACTCTCACTGGCATGTATCTTGAGATTCTTTTTATTGTATATGAAAGTAATACAGTCTCTTAGCCATTTTGACAAAATAACTTTTGAAACATATTTTCCCACTGACGGACCGGAGAAACATACAAATAACCGGTCCAATTTTCTAAATTCTTTAGTCCTGCTTAGGTAGAAACCATTATTTTACGCCCAAACAGAATGCCCAGCAAATGTAAGCAATATTCACCTTTGTTGGAAAAATTGGGAAAGAAAATGGCTAAATCAATAGTTAGATTAATATTAAATTCTGGGACCATCTTAGGGAGAAAAGGTGGGTTGGTTCTTAGTGAAACCCTATCCTTATGAAAAAACAAATATGGAGGTTTTGAAGATGAAGCTTGAATCTCAGAAATTCTTCTGGTGGAGGTAATGGCCATCAGAAAAATAGTTTTCCATCTGAGAAACTTTAAGTGACATATCACCACCAATTAAAAGGGGTTGGTACCAAAGACCGCAAAACCAAGGTCAGATCCCAAGGAGCTAGAGGGTCTTTAAAAGGAGGTTTAATCACAAAGCGCCTTCATGAAAACTTTACATAATCTATGGGAAATTTGTGAATGGTCTTCAAAGTCATTTTGGAAATTAGAAATAGCCGCTAGTTGCACCTTAATCATGGAAGCAGAAGCTCCTTGACTGCAAAGTATAGCTACAAACTCCAAAATGTTTTCAACCAGTGCAGAAAAGGGGTTACGACCGTTATTGTATCCCCATATAGAAAATGTTTTCCACTTGTTTAGGTAGAGTTTCCAGGTGGAAGATCTATGGGAATACAGCAGAATTTTTTGGACTGGGGAAGAAAAATTCTTTTGCCTGGCGACTAAAGGAAGTAAAGGAACCAAGCCATAATCTTGAGGTTCTGAAGACTGGGGTGCACCAGTCCCTGTGAGTGAGACAAAAGATCTGGAACTGGGTCCAGAATCCATGGACACCAAATTAGATGAGGCCACTGAAAGGGGAGACAGACTTGTCGAGGCCAGAAGGGCACAATGAGGATCACTTTGTTTCTCAACCTGCTGGGTTCTTTAAGAACAGAAGAATCAGGGAGAAAGGCATACAGCAGTCCCGAGGGCCATTCGTGAAGGACAGCTTCTCTTGGGGACACCCCCTGAGAGGGAATTATTGCAAAATAACTGCTGCATTTGTTTTGGTGTGATGAAAAGAGGTCGCAGCAAGGCTGGCCCTAGTGATGGAAAATCTTCTTCACCACTCTGGGAATGACAGACCACTCATGAGGCATGAGGTTAGAACTGGGAGAGCCCACCACCAAGGTAGATTTGGTAAAAATATTGCTATCTGTAGTGTTGGAAAATAATGTATTCTTAGGTGGACAGCAGTTGTATAGGCAGGCACAGGGGATAGCCATGGGCACCCCCTGTGCTAATACCTATGCTAACTTGGTCCTTTCCTATTGGGAAAGGAATTTTATTTTGGGAAATGAGCAATGGAAAGATTATATTGTGGTCTACACCCGTTTTGTAGATGATGTTTTTATGTTTTGGAGGGGTGATTCCCTATCATTAAAAAATTTTTTGGAATATTTACATTCGACCACATCTTTCCTAAGATTTACATTGACTTACTCAGATCACAACATAAATTTTTTAGATGTCAATTTGTTGCAAACTAGTGAAGGATTTTCTTCAGGATTACATAGGAAAGAATGTTGGAAGAATAGTTTGTTGAACTTTGATAGTATGCATCCCCGACATTTGTTTCCCAATATTGTGCAGGGACAAGTGTGTAGGACATCCAGACTAAGTATGGATGACTCCAATTTTCAGAAAGAGATTATAGGGTTGAAAGAGAATTTTAAGAACAGGGGATATAATGAACATCTGGTTGAGAAGGTAGTGGCTAAAGGTGTGAAGAGTAGGAAGGATAGATATAAACCTTGGCTGAGATGTGAGGAAAGGGTGATGTCAGCAGAGGGTTGTTCTAGGGATTTGATAGGGACTCCGAAACTCTATTTTACATACAGTAGTAACATCAATGATATAAGGAATATAGTGGGTAAGAACTGGAATATCCTTAGGGGTGACAAGAAACTAAGAGAGGTAATAGGACCTGCCCCAAATATTGGTTATAGACGTAATAAGAACCTGAAGGACTTGCTGTGTGGTGAAAAGAATGTGAAGTTGATTAGGCAACCTATCAATAAGTTGGGCAGCACACCATGTGGTAGCTGTAAAGCCTGTTCATACATTAATAAAAACAACAACATCTTTATACATCCCATTAGTGGCAAGACCTTTGAGTTTAAAGGTAGAGCAAATTGTAGAACACCTAATATAGTGTATATAGCGGAGTGTTCCACATGTACATCTTTTTATGTGGGCATGACAAATAAAATGTTTAAAGTTAGGATATTGCAACACCTATGCTCTATCAGGAACAATGATGTCCACAATGCCCTATATAAACATACTGAGGCTCATCCTTCACATTCATTTGTATTTAGAGCAATAGCTAATATAGTAATGGGCATTCGTGGTGGTGATATAAAAGCACTCACTGAATCGCTTGAGTCACGTTGGATTATAGAATTGCAAGCTCATAGGGAACCAGGATTAAATGACCTGGTCCCTTTAAAACCGGCTCTACAAAGGAGGCGTGTTTTTTATTAATGCTTTTTACTGATGTTTTAATGTTTGATTGGTTGATTTGAATGTTAGATTACTATCTGTGATGTATTTAACTGAATTGTTATAACAGTTTAAACTGTCTGAAGAAGGGTGTTATCCCGAAAGCGCTAACCTGTGGATTTCTTTAAGTTTTATTAAACGGAGTTCGTACAGCAGTGTCCTGCCTTCCTTTGTTTGCTGCTTCTCATTTTTTGTTAGGAGGACTTTGGCATTGGTACGGTAATTGTGTCTTGGATTTACTTTTAGAAACTGGTTGGAGGATATTGACCACTGCCACACTCTGAGAACTTCTTGACATAGGGTATAAGATTTGGTTCTGCCATTTGTTGATGTACCAGACCACCGACATGTTGTCTGACTGAAGTGCAATCATTCCTAGAGGGAGGACAGATTGAAAGGCTTGCAACACTAAGAGCACTGTCCTCAATTCCAGAACACTGATATGCAGGTTGGCCTCTATCAGGGACCAAGTGCCTTGGACAGTTCTTCCCAGATAATGTCCTCCCCACCCCATCTGGGAGGCATCCGTGGTCACTATGGCCTTGGGTGAAGAGGGACAAAGGAACAGCCTAAAAGAAATTCCTTGGATTCCATCCACCAGGATAAGTCTTTGTTGCAGCGATTGGTGATAAGAACTGGGTACATCATTGGATGGGTTAGGGTAGACCATTGGGATACTAGAAGCCATTGTAGCAGCCGCATGTGAAATCTTGCTAGTGGAACTAAGGTAATGGTCGCTGCCATTGACACTATAGCTCAGAGGACTAGAAGTGCAGCAGCTTGGTCTTTGGAAAGAATGTCCTGTACTTGGGATTTTATCTTCTGTAGCCTGTAAAGAGGAAGGGAAGCTACATAAGACATGGTATTCAGATGAGCTCCTATGACCTCTAGATCTTGAGTGAGACTTAGCTGAGATTTTGATTGATTCACTGTAATGCCCAGATGATTGAACAGGTGCAGAATGAAGTCTGTTGCTTGAAGCAGTAGATGCCTGGTGAAAGCGGTGATGAGCCAGTCATCTAGATAAGGAAACACCTGGAATCTGTGCAGTCTCAAGTGAGCTGTTACTACTGCCAGACACTTGGTGAACATACTGGGGGCTGTGGTGAGGCCAAAGAGCAGCACTCTGAACCGAAAATAACTGAATCCTTGCTAAAAGCGGAGGAACCTTCTGGAGTGTTTCTCCATTTTTATGTGGTAACACGCTTTCTGAAGGTCTATAGAGCACATCCAATTGTTTTCTTCTAGAAGCATTCAGACTTTTGCTTGCTGAACAAACTTGTTCAGAAGGCTGAGATCTAATATTGGTCTCAAGTCTCTTGTCTTTTTTGGCACCAAAAAGAACCTTCAGTAAAATCCGGATCCTATCTGGTCTGGTGGGACTTCTTGGATGACTCTTTTTTTTTCTAGCAGCTTTTGAAGCTCTAAGGCTGCTTGGTCCCTCTGATTGGGTAGAACACCTGGGAGGCTTTGATCTCGGAAAAAGAGTGAAGGGAAATCAGGTAACCTCTGGCCATGATCCTCTGCACCCAAGCATCTGAAGTTATTTGTCACCAGGCTATTGACTGTAGTGAAAATCTTTTCCCGACTGCTTCCAGAGGTAAGCAATCAGGCCCCCATTTAGTACTGCTGGTAGGATTATTCAGAGAAAGTATCTTTGGAACCATGATTTGCAGACCACCACTGCCTCGGAGTCGGTATCTTCCATTACAGCTCCCCCTCTGCCCCCAGGGGAGCTTCCGCCATGTGTGTCCTGAAAAGGCCCTTGGGATTTTTAGAATCACATCTTCCCACTCCTAGAGCAGGATGGTTGGAGAGCAGAAAAATGTATGCCCAATGCAGATAGGGTCTTTCCATCCTTCACACACCTTGCTAGAGTTTCTCTGACTTTGAGGCCGAATAAAGAAGACCCATCAATGGAAGCTTTGATGAAGGAAGACTTGAATGTCTCAGCAAACTTACACAAGCACATCCAGGCATCATGCCTTATGGCAATGCCTGAACTGGCTGCCCTGGTCGTCCCTTCGGCTGCATGTGCAATGAGCCTCATGGATGAGTTGGAAATAGACTCCAGGGTGGCTAGTTGGCAGGCCAGTTTATCCTGGACCTCCTCAAATCCGTCTGGAGCCTAGTGAAATCTGCCATAAAATTCAAAGACCTTAATGCTAAGGTCGATGAAGCATACACCTGCTTTCCAAATCTGTCCATCTCTCTGGACTCTTGGCTAGGGGGATGAACAGAGGAACTCTCTTCGCCTAGTTCCTTTTAGTATCTACTTGCTCACCCCTTTGCACAAATGCTGGTGGTTATCTGGAGCAAATAATATTTTGTTAGGTCTCTGGGGAATTGGCTCTACAGAATCAGGAGCCTTCCAAGCCTGCCGTGCAATCAATTTAATAAGATAGTCAGTGGGAGGGGTCACCCAAGAAGTAGATGGGAAGAGTACCAAAGGCTTGCAAGTACACTGACTCATTATAGTTGGGGTCTTCAGGCTTCCAGTTACCCCTCTGTTTTAAAATCTCTAGAATGTCTCCAAAGGAGACATCTTCCAGGGGTGACCGGGGAGAACCTTCCCCATCATCGAAGTCCATGTCTTCTGTGACCAGTTTGTCAGAGGAATCTAAGTGTTTCCTCCACATCTTTTTCCGGGGTGGCTCCTCAGTGGGAATCTCTGAGGAGGACTCAGAGAAGAGGGGCCCTGTGCAGAGGGATCTTGCAGCCTAGGTGCCCACTATCTGGACGTGGTGGTTGGTGGCAGCTCTGGGCAAGAAGTAGCCTTGGGATAAAACTCCAACAAAGAAGGGGCCAGCTGACTGAGTACAGAGGCCAATGCCTTCTCCATTATCTGGAAGGCAGGCCCACCCAAAATGGGATGGTAGCCCGGAAATGAGAAGGACAACATTGGAACAGAGCTCATACCCGATTCCGAGAGAAGCACCCCCGAAGCAGGAGCTGGGGAACAGCTCATATCTGCAGAGGGTCTGACAGTCAAAGCCGATTCTGAATATAAAATTGGAGCCAATCCAAAACTCTTGGAACCGACAGCTGAGCCAAGCCCCCCGGGAGTCAGTTGGTTGTGAACGAACCAAAGAAGTCAGGACAAATCCTGGAACCAAAGGGGGGAAAGGCTGTTGGCACCAGAGCAACTGGAACTGGAGGGATTGGAGTGGGAAGCTCCAAGCCCTCTGAGGAGGTTAGAGGAGGAAGATCTGGTGGTGTCTTGGGAGAAAATGCCCCAACTCCAGAGGGTAGTGGGGTTTGGGAGGGGAAAGAAAGACCCCCTGGCCACTAGGAACTGATCCACAACCTCATAACGTTGACCTCAGTAAAACTCCTGGAGGAACAGACAGATAAGCCTGAAGGGGGATTCTGGTCTTTTAAGGAAAGGACTGGGAAGCTACCCCACGGAGGGGTCAACAGAATTTGAATACCTTGTCCTGGGTGTGAAAAGTATGCCTGATTTCAGCACCAATGGGGGTTCCGAAGAGACTGGCACCAATGTTTGTGGTGCCATAGGATACTGTGCTGAGGATGATGTCTGTTCCAAAAGTCTTGCAATCTTAGCCTTCAGTTCTGCTGAAGTGGTGAGAGTGGAAGGCTTATGCTTTTTCGCCACCGGTACCAAAGGCAATGTTGGCACTGATGACTTTTCTTGGTTCCAATTAGAGCAGGGACGTGTTGGCTTTGGATAAAGCCTCCTCAAAAGAGGATTTAATTAGCCCTTTTAATATTAATTTATTTCTGTGTTCAACCAAGGCCCGGTTACTGAAGGCCTGAAGATAGTACAGTCCTGATCGAGATGAACTACAAACAATAGTAGGTTAAAGTTACCTACACAGGTAAAGAAAGGGGAAGAGATATTACCAATGATGGCAGGAGATAGCTAGCTAAGGATTTAGAGAAAGAAAGGGAGAGGTACTGCCAACGATGGTAAAGACAGAATACTGTTTGGTAGGGAAATGCACTCACTTGACAAGATAGTGGGTAGAAGAGATAAAGAATATATGTGTTTATATATATATATATATATATATATATATATATATATATATATATATAAAGTTTAAACTGTTAAAACACAAGAAATTTTACTTAGCTGCGAGAGAAAACGGCTGACGCGTCTCACGGCAAATGACATCTGGGGTAATGTGGAGAACAGTATTGTGGGTAGAGTCTTAGCTCGAGAGTTTATGGCTGGCATGAGCTATGTAATGGCAGAGCCAGTTCTGAGGCTCGCACAGTCTCCCAAAGGTAAAGGTTAAATGAAGAGTGACAACATCAGATAAAATGTTACCAAGAAAAAAATATTTTTGTGGAAAAATCTAATAGATGAAAAAAATAAAGCTATAAAAATAAGCAAACGGTGTCATCAGAAAGTAGAATGCCATTTTTTTTTTGTGGAGACTGATAATAGATAAATTGCTAGTAAAAGGAAATATGCCATGTAAAAAGAAAAGTAAATACGTGTACATTGTTAAGAATAAACTGCAGAACATGTGTTCTTGAAATGTAAAGGAGTAAAAAAGTTATGGGAAAAACTAAGTAAATAAGATATTTTTGAAGATATAAAATAAATGAATAAAATAAATAAACATGGATACGATTAACTATGGATAATATAAGAACAGAAGTAAAGAATATGTTAAAATAATAGATAAAAGGTTATTTTATGTTATATGGAATGAAAGAATAAATGAAATTATGTTTAATGGTAAACAGATTTTAGCAACAATAAAGTAAAATCGGATAATGGTTATGGAATAAGGAGTTGGGGGTCTAATAGGGATGAAACTTATAATGATTGTAAATGAAATTATGAATATGTGTAAACAGATTTGTGTATTTATATATGTATATATTTTGTAAATAATAGTTATTTTTGTATATAAATAAAGGACCCCTACTCTTTTCATAAGTGCTATGGGAGCTTTTAAGATACCTGAGCTATGACCAAATCAATCAGATGGGGACTTAGTTTAATGTCTCATCAGAAGGACGACTCATCAGAAGGACGACACACTCAGAAGTACAAGACACCCCCCCATGCTATACTGCACTGTCACAGTCAATCAAAATGGTGTGGAAATACTACCCATAACCTTCTATACCAAAGGCGGGTGTGCTACCTGTTGTGCCACTGACACTACTATGTTCTTTGTCACAAGGACATCCAAGACCATACATCACATTACTTTGGTAATAACAACAACGATAAAGACTTAATACTCCTGATATGGAAATGCATACAGTAGAATTAAAATGTTATTTAGTGTTACATTTGAAGACAAGAAAATTAAAAGAGATTATTTATGATTGCCATATAAAGCAATATGTTACAAAGCTTTATAGTATAAACATTTTTGTAAATTGGGAGGCTGACAATAAGCATAGAAGGTTCTTTGAAGTACAAACAGCAGTACACCAGATTGTGGTTATATCAGGAGGAGCATGAGGGGCATTTAATGAGTAGACAGGTTGTATAGAGAGCAGTGAGCCCCAGGAAAGAGACTGAGAGAGAGGCAGCATTTAGGTTATTCCAGAAGAGATGCAAGTGTAGTTTGAAAGACTTATTTTTTTTTTTAATACTCTAACAGAGAGGTAGGGAATTCCAAGCTTCAGAGAGAGAGGAGAAATATAGGGAGCCTTCGGCATTATTGTTTGATTTAGTTATAGTTAGCAACATTTTGTCAGTAGTACGCAGTGATCTTTTGGTACTTTAGAGTTAGAGAATACTGTTAAGACTTGGGCATTATTTAGAGTTAAATAGTGCCTTAAATAAAGCCACTGAAGCTGATTTAGTAAGAGGCTCTGCTGTGTCACAATGATGGTTGGCACAAATTTGCAATTTTATCATAATAATGGTCAAGTAAGGAGAGTTGGCTGGATTGTAAATTGAAGAATATAGAGGCTGTGCATAGCACAGTAGGGATGCGAAGAGATGAGGCAATGTTTATCCTAGCTTGCTCTATTATGGAGGGTTTGGCTCTATAGAAAGCTCCCAATTTTTGATCCATTTCCTTTACTAGATGTTTTATGTGGTGGTCAAATCTTAGGCTTTCATCAATGGTTAACCCTAGTAATTTGGCACTGGTTACCATTTCTGTCCTAGTATTGTCTGATGATAGAAATAAGGTTTTGTTTTGGACAGATAGTTGCTTAGGGATGAATATGATACGTTTGAATTTTTGGGGAGTTTAGAAGGAGCCACGAGTCAGTTATCCAATTATCAATCTGTGAGAGAGATTCTTGGGAATACTGTTGAAGTTTAATCATATTTTTGGCAAAGCAGATGAATATGGAATTGTATGCATATTGGATGATGGGTGTTTGGTGTAGGTCATGAATAAATATATTAAAAAGTAAAGGACATAATACAGAGTCTTGAGGGGCTCCTACAGTTACTGGAAAAAAGGAAAACATCTTGCTTTGCCACTTTAAAGCTTGCTGTCTATTAATCCAGGATAGTGCCATTTTATCAAAGCCTAGAGAAGGCATTTTGGATAGCAATTTTCAGTGAGACACTGTGCCGAAGGCTTTGGATATATCAAGGAATATGGAAGAGACAAGGTTGTTGTTATTTTAACTTTGATTTACTGCTGTAACAAAACTTAGCACTGTAGTGGTGGTGGTGGTGTGATAGGGACAGAAAACATGCTGTGTAGGGGAAAGTAGTGAGTTTTCAATAATGTAGCTAAGAACATTAATTGTATACACTAAGTATTTTAGACATGGAATATAGGATGACTATGGGACTGTAATTGGACAGGTCATTGGAATTTCCACCTTATATAACTGAATTATATAGGATATTTTCCACAGAGTGGTAACATAGCTTTCCTTGATAGACCAGATTATTGAGGTGGACACAGAGTATGCCTGAGCATCTGCAGGTGTTTTGGTAAGTTGTCTGAGGCAAGGATGGTGAGTTTCAAAGTTTTAAGCAGTTTTTTCATAGTGGAGATTGGTATGGGTTGAGGGTTCAGAGCTTGGAAATGAGCTGCGGAGTCTGCAGGTCTTATAATTGTTGTTAAAGACTGCGGGTTTAAGAGAAAGTGGCAACTGAATTTACAAAGCGTGAGTTAAATTGGTTAACAATGGAGTCTACTGGTGCAACTGTTTTGGGGATAGGTTGGGATGTGTGGGCTATGTAAGAACTGTTGATGAAGGACACCAATATTTTAAGGTTGTTATGACTTGCTGTTTGTAATTTTACACAGCATTTTATATTGTTAGACTGGATTTTGGTTTTAGTAGTATTACTGAGTTGACTGTGTTTTTGTTTGTTGGTATCCGTATTAGATTTTTTACAGGTTCACCTGCTTTAGCCCTGTTTTTATGAGCTGCTTAGATTCCTTTGTTAGTCAGGGAGCCAGGCTTCATTATTTTAGTCTCCATAAGTGTTGCCTCATTTAATATTTTTGAAACTCTGCATTAAATAATGCTACTGCTTCATCTAAGAAGATTGTGTTTAGCAGTCCCCTGGTTATTTATTTTAAGTTTTTAATGCAACTGTCTTTGTTGAATGTGGATAGATTGTGAGCAAGGTTATAGCGATTTTTTTTTTGGTTATGAATGTACTCTCTTACTGTAAGAATAGGCAGGTGGTCACTAAGGGTGTTGTGAGGGTTCCTATTAGATGACTGAAGAGGCATTCTACTGAATGTGTCTTGGTTGAACTTAAAACAACGAAAAGGAAAAAGAGCGAAGCGGCTTTTAAGTGAATTCTTTCCCAGGGAAAGAATTTGCCTGGCCGCTTCCCTTACTTTGCCGTTTTCAGCACTGTAGTGCGATCTCGGAGTTGGTATATTTAAGTAGGGGGGTGTGGGGGCGAAGCCCCCCACTTTATGTATTCTTTCGGAACAGTGAAATCGCTGTTCTGAGCTTTCGAGATTGTAAACTTTAGCTTACATGGGGTCGATTATTCATTGTTTGCTTTTTTAAGCGTTCAATGATATAATATATACCCTGTTGGGATAGTATTGGCATAGTTCACTTTAGCGGAGTCATTTGTAAGGATTCAATCAAAGATAGAATTCCTTTAGTTGGATTTATTGTATCTGGTAGGAGTAGAGATGAGTAGAGAAAACTCACATACATTTAATGCATTTGCATGGTTTTCATTATATGTGGTTTGCTAATCAAGATTTATGTCTCCTAACATTATGTTTTTTGAGAGATATTGCAG
Organism: Protopterus annectens; assembly: GCF_019279795.1. Classification (NCBI taxonomy): domain Eukaryota; kingdom Metazoa; phylum Chordata; order Ceratodontiformes; family Protopteridae; genus Protopterus; species Protopterus annectens. Next base: position 313,662,355 of record NC_056746.1, on the reverse strand, counting down.
TATAGGCACCTATTCTTAAAAAAAAAGTTGATTTTGATGAGTTGCAAAGGGAGGATTTTCTAATGAAGTTGTAGTGGATATTACTTGGGTGTGAGGGAGTATGGCACCTACTGAGACAGATGTTGGGTAGGGGGTACTGGTAGGATGTACGGTGGGCTAAATATATGAAAGGAAGATGTATGAGCAAGTCAGCGAACAGCATATGTAAAAGAAGTGTTGTAACAGAATAGTAAAACAGGATGGTTACCATTAGTGTAGGTGTCTACAGAGTAACAGATTATCAACACAAGGGGATGTATGGTTAGTCTATTACACAGAGTGACGACTTAAGGAAGAAGGCAAAAGGAGTACAGAATAGTAGAAAGGGATAGGGCAAGTGAGAAGGCAGCAAGGAAAGCAGGAGGGGTGAAAATGTAGAAGTGGATGTAAGATGAGATGGGAGTGGTGTATTTGAGAATGGTCCTAGTGTGGAACTGATGTACTGAGTTTTGGGGTAGTATGGAGTGATGGGATTGGTTGATGTACAGTAGGGGGTAGAGAAGTAGAGAGGATAAATGTAGTGTAGGATGGGTCGGAATTGGGGGCAGGGTAGGGAAGCAAAGGGAGTGGGTATTAGTTACCCTTCCCCTAGATAACACACTGCTAAAAAGAAGCAGTGGAGCCCCAGAAGGAAGGAGAGATTACCAATGGCGCAGCTGTGCTCTAAGACAAAGGAACAACAATCAGCAGTAAGTAGTAATAGCTGACAAAGATCTCTGTTTTAAACTGGCAAAATGCTTGTAAATAATTTACCTAAAATATAGCCCTCAGACAGCATTTCACATGCAAACTTCACTATTACATAAATTACAGTGATATTTGTTTGTGGGAAAATTTATACATAAAAATAAAAACATTCTTTTTTAACAAAGAGGAGAGTGAGTTCACTGAGTTAATGGTGACAAAGGAGCATATTTCTTGTTATACATTCATATGTAAATGACTGTAATTACTATTATACTTGATTTCATCTCGTTATACATTTATATGTAATTGATTGTAATTACTATTATACTTGATTTCATCTCGTTATACATTTATATGTAACTGATTGTAATTACTATTATACTTGATTTCATCTTGTTATACATTTATATGTAATTGATTGTAATTACTATTATACTTGATTTCATCTTGTTATACATTTATATGTAATTGATTGTAATTACTATTATACTTGATTTCATCTCGTTATATATTTATATGTAATTGATTGTAATTACTATTATACTTGATTTCATCTTGTTATACATTTATATGTAATTGATTGTAATTACTATTATACTTGATTTCATCTTGTTATACATTTATATGTAATTGATTGTAATTACTATTATATTTGATTTCATCTTGTTATGCATTTATATGTAAATGACTGTAATTACTATTATACTTGATTCATCTTGTTATACATTTATATGTAATTGATTGCAATTATTATTATACTTAATTTCCTTCTGCCATTTTATATCATGTATGTATCTTTTGGAGCTTTTCTCCTGGGTTCTCTGCTGAAAAGGGGCAGCTGCCCAACAATGTCAAAACAAATAACAATAAAATAAATACTGGTTCACAGCTGAAAGTAATTTAACAAGTGTCTGGGGCAAAGGAGAAATAAATTTAAGGAAGGGAGCAAAAGAGAAACAAACTTACGGAAGGGAGACTAAGGGTGAGTTTCTTGAAGGAATGCAGATCCAGCGAGGAGTGACAGGAAGAGACAAATTATAGGAGTAACAAGTCTAGATAAATTTGAAAGAAAAATAAGAGAAAGAATTGGTTGAGAAAGAGAAGTCCAAAGACCAGTAAGGTGTAAATCTAAGTGTCTGTTAGGAAGTATAGAACAAAAGCTGTCCAACAGGATGCTTTATAGTGGATGGTTATAGATTGTAAGGTTATTGATTACAAACTAGGGCAATGAAGCACTTGTCTGCATACTAGTCACTGTGCAGGATAAAAAATATGTGGAAAGGACTGGCTGCCAAACATCTGCTTAAAGCATAATTCATTCTCTCACAGAACAATACAAAAATTGAACTTGTTCCCTATACAAAACTAATAGGCGTCACAACACCTCAAGTTTGACCTACATATTCAAAACAGTGTTAGGAAAACACATCAGAAACCTGGAAATCTCTACTGGCACAAATGTTTCCTAGATTCATCCACTAAATGTACTCTAGCCACTTCCTACCTTCTATCTACACTCTTATACGGTGTCCCAGTTCTTACAAGCTACCCTAAAATCTAAGCTTGAAACTTGCTACAATAAAACTGCAACATTTTCCACTGATGCAAAATACTCCACACATCACTGTAAACCCCTCCCCGGCACTCTCAATTGCCTTTAACTTCCACAGTACCTGACCATCCTACAGCTTAAAATGGCACATAAAATCATTCATAGACCCATGGCCTGCCCAGTTCTTTTTACTATCTTCCAAAGCTACATACCAAGCAGACTTCTCAGGTCAGAAAACAAACAACTTCTAACTGAGCACCAACCCAGAAAATCAGCTGACCAAAGTTTGTGCTCCTCCTCCATAGCTAAAATCTGGAATGCCCTCACCTTAATTATCAGATCCATCCAAAAACACACATCCTTTAAAGCCTCACTTAAGGACACCTTTCCAAATCTTGGATCTGCTCCTGCTCAACCCCAGGCTGATAACATTTACTATTGCATGACACGTCCACCACTTACCTCTGTTACTCACTTTTCTATCCTTCCTACTTTTCCTTTCAATTGCTTTTATCAGTTTTCCTCTTTTCCTCCCCTGTTCATACTACTACACCCTTCATTATATCTTTCCAAATAGGTACCTCACGCTACATCATATCTTCCAAGTAACTACCACTATATGCAATGACTTGTTATCCTATGTTTGACACAAAAGTTGCACTTTGTGTTATCCTATGTTTGTAATGGAATGTTACACTTTATGCAACTGTTACTTTGTATTTCTTTGCATTTCTGTGCTCTTTACTGCAATACCACTTGTATGTTACTAATGTCATATATAAACAATTGGGCCTCCACTGAAAATGGGTTCTTTCCGGTTCAGCTGGACTTTCCTGGTAAACAAATGTCAAATAAAAAAATAAATAGATTAAAGTTTCTGACCAGAATAAATAGTGGGTGGATAGAGTAGACTCAAGTAAAATAAAGCACAACTGTGATAAAGTGAAGCTCAATAACGATAAGTCAATAGAAAAAAAAAAACAAATGATGGATATGACCCATGAGTTTACTGAGAGAGGGTATGATCCAGGCCAACTGGAAAACCTTAGGGTGAGATAATGACACAGAGATGGAATGAAATTAGTCCATACTTTTCAGCTAATGGACATTTACCAACTAGGAGATTGGATAATATTGGTGCTAAACCTTTAGGGTACACTATGGCTTGTAGTAGTAGTAGTCGGTCAGTGAAGAGATTGTTAGGAAAAATTGGGATATTTTAAGGGCCGTGCCTAGTTTAAACCATCTGGTTCCTGCAAAACCTTTTTTTACATATAAGAATTGTAGTAATCTCAAACAACGTTTACGTTACAAGGATGTTGCTTTGAATAAGAAGGTGACACCTGGTTTGAGTAAGAAAGGCACCTTCCCATGTTTTAATTGCTCGTGTTGTTCTGATATTTGTTCATCCAATATATTTACTCATCCTCCTATGAGGAAGTTTTATTTTAGGTGTAAAGCTACTTGTAATATTTCCCTGGTTGTTTATTTAGCTACTTGTATATTTTGTCCATTTTATGTGGGAAAATCAACCAGGAAGCTTAAGAACAGAATCACAGAGCATAAATCAGACATTCAGAGAGGTTTACTGACAAATGCTTTGGCAAAGCATACAAATGATAATGGCCCTACACCATAGTTTTCTTTTTAGGGCTGCAGAGATCTTAGAACCTAACTTGACGAAAGGTGATATGAATAATAAATTAGAAACTAGAGAATATGATTGGATTATTCCCTTTGAGCAGATTCTCCACCAGGAATAAACACACAGGTTTCACTTAAACCTATTTTGAAACAGAAGCAATAATGTATAAGGTCCTAAATAGGTCTTTTGATAGGACTGTTTTTTATATATGTATGTATCTATATGAATGTTACATAGTATGTTTTTATATAATTTTTATATATATACAATTTTTTATGTAATTAGTTAACTAATGAATGTTTTTGATAAGATGGATTGTGTCATGTGATCTTTTGAATAGTATACATTGTATGCATCTTTGAATTTATTTTAACACTGAAGAAGGACTTCCAAAAGCTTTGGTATTTACATTAATTTTGAATTTAGTGCTGTGAAGCTGTTTGTTTCTATTGGATAGAATAGACTCACGCTGTCTTTTGGATATGGCTGCTGTGTATATAACTTAGGGATATTTTCAGTGAAACTCCTGATGAACAAATAAGAGACACAGTAAAGGTTCAACAGTATCCAATTAAATTACTATGGGATTAACTATACGTGACAGAAATTTGGCAACAGTAACTGAACTGCCGATTACGTGGTTTCTTAGTAAATACAGAATTTGTTTCTGAAATTATAGTTAATGGTGATGGGGCCATATTGCTTATTGGAGAATCTGAACTTTGCTGGACAACATTTTCGCAGTGTTAGACTTCCTGGTGGTTTCCATAATTTTAAGTATATCCTGAAAGAATATATATTTCAGAGGAATGAGTGTCAGATCACACAAGCTGCCAATTTGAAACACTGTAGGTTTGTGTGAAGGCGCACCAAAGTACTGAACTTGAGTTGGGTGTACACAATGGAAGAGATCATTCTATGGGAAACAGGGAGCAGCCATTGCCATTGCTCTTTTGCATGGAAATCTTACAGAACGTTTAGTTAGCGGAAGTCTGAGAATACAAACAGTATAAGCCCAGCACTCTCAATTTTTCTGTCAGTTCTTCACAAGATGCTCCTGCTAAGATGCCAAATATGATTGCTGGTTAGGATTCTCTCAATTTAATTTCTCGAAGTATTTTGGGTTTGTAAAACCATGACAGGAATGGACCCCATTCTTAAATCAGGGTACAATTAAAATTCATGAAACAAGTAATGCTTCAGTCTTTGATGCTAGCCAACAGTGCTCTTCTTAGCACCTACAATGTTGCCAGAATTACCTCCTTCTGTTAATCATAGTAAATTACATGTACTGATATCATATCTAAGTATGACTAAATTATTTTTTTATTAGACCCATTGCTCCTACTACTGTTGGAACTGTCTGGATATCTTTATTCCATATTGCTCTCATTTCTGCCTGTAGATCCTCATATTTTATGATAATGTAATCACAGGGTGTGGTAATTTTACTGATCCATTGCTACTTTTGTGCTTTTCTCAATGACTACTATATATAGTTTTCTTGCATCTGTTTTATGAACTGTTGATAATGGGTGATCCCATGTGACGTACACTTCATCGTTCCCTATAATGCTTTGTGGTTTGTGTTTCTAATGCTATTCAGGTACTTCCATAATGTTGTGTTTGCACAATCCACAATGCAACAGTTTTGCCATATTATTGTGACATTCAGTATATAAGCCCTCTGCTATGAGTTTATCACAACCAGCAACAAGTTGTGATACTGTTTACAGTTCATTTTACAAAACCGGTATTTATTTCTCCCGCATTTTCAATGGATTTTGTAAACCAACACTGGGTTGCCATTATTAACCTTTCATCTTTTGGTTTCAATTCACCTTTCCTTAATCATTCCTGAGTCAAATTTTGGTCAACATTTGTTGTTCCAGATCTCTGTACTTGCCACTAAATTTATGGATTTTTCACATTTCTTTCCTTTTTATCTGATCTTTATCCTGATCGTCTTTTTTTTTTTTTTTGCTTTTTAGTACATTCAGCTTCTAATTTTTGTCTATGATTTGATTTTTATTCCCGCTTGACACTGAAATGCTTCTGCTAAACTAAGCAAAGATGTCATCTTAGACTTCTACTCAGGTTAGAATACTTTCATTATGTTTGATCTGATGAGATCAGCAGATGTTTATGCAGTCCATGACTCCAGATCTATACACCTTATCAATTCTGAGAAGGCCCATACCACCTTCAGAGCCAGGATATATACAATCCTTGTGTACACTGATTTTTACTTAACTTTAGATAAGATAAAACATTTTTCTTGTTTTTGTATTCAATGGATCCAACAATTTTTTGGGCCAATCACCTCAAAAGTGTAAGTTAGAACAGGAAGAGCAATGGCTGGGACTTTATTCCTAGATATCAAGGCAGTTTTCAATATCAGCTTTAGTCTACCTAAGTATTTCTTACTGGGCTTTATTTGCATTTGTTCATGTTTTACTGTTGATCCTTCATCTATTCTTAAATATTTACACACTCCTTCCTACTCAAGTTCCTTTATATCACATTCTTGTCCTAGGTTGCTACTTTCTTGGTGCTGCAGCTTTTCTGTTTTAAATGTTGCTTTTGCATATTTATCAAGGCTAAATGTTATGCTCATATCATCTGAGAAAGTTTTAACTATTTTTAGTTGTGCTTTAACTTATCTGGTAAATTATACAGTTTTAAGTCATCTACAAAAAGGACTTGAGAAATCTTTAAACATGGCTGTTTTCTGGGAGTCAAATTGTAATCATAGCCTAATTTGTAAAGTAAACTGTTTAATGGCATAAAGGCAAGACAAAATAGCAATGATGACAAAGAATGACTTTACAATACCCTCCTTTGAATCGTTATCCCTGGGATAATAATTTGTCCTTTGTCATGGCTTATCTGCAAATTGGTTGCCACTGTTTTCATGGTCACTGTAATGTAACTGATTGATGCAGAGTGGGATGCTGTCAAGTGCCTTCTTGTAACCTATCCATGATATACTTAATTTTTCCATTTTTTTACAATTCTCGGTTATGGCTTTATTTAGCAACAAATGATCCTTTGCTCCATGCAACTGTCTTACCATAATTTATTTTTTTTTCTAAAATTACTACAAATTTTGTTTGCATAAATTCCAGTATATAGTTTGCACATTCTAGGAAGGCAAGTTATTGGTCTATAGTTCTTAGGATGGCTTGCAGGTTCACCCTTAAGGAGGAACATCATTTTTCCAGTAGTTAACCAGGTTGGTGTCTGTTCAGGATGCATATACAAGCAATTCTTACTCAGGCTAATCTTAATGCTTATAGCCATAAGTTAGGTACAGGATTTGGGCCTGGGGTTTTACACTTAAGAGCTTTTCATAATTTTGTCCGAGTTTCTACTTGTTACTTCACCCCATTTCATATCCTCTTCATTAGAGTTCCTTATTGTTTCTTAATTCGTCAATCCATTCAACATATATGTTATGTTCAACAGGGTCTTCAGAAATATTTCTCCAAAATGTGCATGTTTCTTCTTTTTTTGGTGGTGTTTTTATTCCTTGTTTCCCAATTCTCTACAAAATCTTTTTTGGGTTATCAATGAAAGGCTTAGTTTGTATTTTTCCATTACATTTATCTGCATACTTCCTAAGGTTTGTCGCCTGTGCTTGGTCTATTTTGATACTGTGTGCTGCTTTTACCACATCCAAGTATTTTTAATGAATCATTCCCTTTTACATATTATTTGTATAGTGACAGTTGTCCTAATTGCTTTATACTTTTCTCTGTTCAATACTTACATGGTGGCATTTTGCTTGTTTCCTTCCTTTCTTTTGTTATATTACATTTCTGTGGTGGTACTTTATCCTTTATTAGCTTAGCTATACAATGATATATTATTTGTATTTATGGTACTTATACAAGTTATTATTATATTATGTTATGTTCATATGGGTGGCTGCAGTGGTGCTGTGGTTGGCATTGTCGCCTCACAGCAAGAGGTTCTCCGGTTCAATTCTTGGCCTGGGTGCCTTCTGTGTGGAGTCTGCATGTCCTGCCTGTGGTCATGTAGGTTTCCTCCGGGTGCTCTCGTTTCCTCCCACATTCCAAAGACATGCAGTAGGTGGATTGGACACTCTAAATTGGGCGTAGGTGAGTGAGTGTGTGTGTGCATGAGTGAGTGGCACGAATTAACTACTGAGGTAGGGCTAGCCACCTGGTGGTGTAAAACTTGACTCGAGATGACTGTTACTGCAGAAGTGACACCACAACCCCATGTGCAAAATGGGAAAAGGGATTGAGGATGGATGGATGGATTTATGTTACATCACATGAATTTCTGCTAATAGTCCTGATTACTATGATCATCTCTTTACTAATCTTCTCAAATTTTTGAGTCTTATTTACTTTCTATAATCTAGTTCTTTCATCTATCTTAATATGTTTATCCATCTTTATTAAATCAAGCAGGTCTTTAATTATTTTCTTCTGCACTGAGATTATCTTCTTTGCTCTCTGTTTCCTGCAAGTAATCTACAGAAGGTTGTTGAAAATCTTCCTGTGACATTACCTCTTCAGATGCACCCTGATTCATCTGCTGCTCCTTCAAATGGGAACCCTTTGGCCCATCACTCCACAATATTACCTGCATCAGAGTTGCCACTACTTCTTGTGCCTTCCCTTGCTGTACAACTTCAATTGGACCTTTGTACCAGTCTACTACAGAAGGATCTAGAAAATCATCATGTTGCAATTCTTCTTCAGATGCCTCCTACTCATCTTTTTTCTTCTTCTATCACTATTGGAGCTCCTCTAGTAATTAATGTAGGTACTCTTTTCCTTTGTCCTGGATATTCTGCTGAATATCCAGACTGACATCCTGTCTTTAACAGATTTGCATGCTCAGTTCTTTCCAAAAGTGCCTCTTGTAGCATTGCTATTTGTAATATGCATTTCTAAATATAAATATTCTTTCCTTTTTTCTATACCTGTGAGACCATTCACATTACAAGATAGCCACTGTAGAAAGTGACACCCCGACCCCATGTGCAAAATGGGAAAAAAGGGGTTGAGGATGGAAGGATGTATGGATGGAAAAATGTCACCATTATGAGAAAAATCATTATTTCCACCCATTATGTATGACAGATTTTTAAATGTCTATGTCTAGCTTTTGTGATACAGGCACCCAGGTTTGGCAGGTTAATCCTTTATACATTTTTCTTATCAACATTGGAACCTATGTCACATTTTACAAGGCTGTTTTGTTTTAATGAAAACCTTAAAAAATACCCTCAGGACACCCCCATAACTTCCTAACTTAACACAAACACACACAGTACATATTCACATAGTGAAGTTTAACCCTCCTAATAGGAACAACTGTCCCAAAATGACAGCTGCATACACAGGCCTTAATTAATCTAATGTTGATGTTATCCATGCTAAGACACATGTTACTGCCTGTGCTTCTACTTATACTAATTGTTGTCTGTTCTTTAATCTTTATCCCCATCCCATATGTGAAAAACAACTTGCATGCTTTCAGAAAACATTAACTTTTAGCCTTGAAGAATCCAGGGTCCTGTTTTTTAATGACCTATAATCAACTTGTCACTATGGAAATGTTAGAGAAAAAATGAAGTCCTCAGCTCCAGTCTTCTAAAGACAAGCTGAAACATGCATTGCTAAAAGAGACATTTTCATTATATTCAGTGTTCTCTTATTTACTTGTTTTCACTTAAACTTGTTATTAGATTAAGCCAACAGTCTTAATTCTGACATAAACCTATGCAAAAGTAAGAGAACACATATCAGATCTACATATATTAGGATCTGTGAACTTTTGCACCCCATTTCCCACCTGAACAACTCAAGATTACAGCCTATTAACCTAAATATGTTTTTCTCTCTCTCTTTACATTGTAATACCTACATTTCTTAATACTAAAAAAGAAGAAAGAAAGAAAGAGGAAAAAAGGCATCTGTTAACTTTGAATCTTTATCAAATACAAAAACAACTAAACATGATCTACTATAAAACATGCACTTTATAATGTGAAACGTTTCAAAGAAACATTAAGAACAGAAATTGCTTTGCTTAGTTAATTTTTTCTTCATCTTCCCCTCTACATAGTGTCCTTCCAAACATTAATGAAGGAAATGAGGCAAATGCCTTTCAGTTCCCAAGTTTAGCAAAGTCAACAAACTCACTCCACTTCTTCTTATACAGCCATATTTCACAAATGTGATTGATGCTTTGCTTTCTCACTTTTATTTACTAATGTCTGCGTTGTTTATCATCTTCTTGTTCAACTCCATCTCCCAACTCCACATTCCAATTCAATTCCAAGGTACTCCCAATTCTTCTAGAAAACTCCTGAGCTGTTCTATGTATATCAAACATTTTCCTTTTGAACAGTGGAAATGTTTTACTTGCAGTCCCTCTGTGTGCTTTATCACCAGAATAATCAGAAGCAGAATCTCCTTCTGCTTGATCGCTCACTTTTTGTTGCACAAACTTTTATATTTCCTCCATAGCTTGTTCTGCATCAAAAAATGACTTTGATCCTCCAGGAAAAAAACAGACAGCTGGATACAACAGCTTGAATCTCATACCGACCTCTTAACATTCCCTGATTGCTGGAATAAATGTGTTTCTCTTCTGCCTCGTGTAGAGTGAATAATCACTCTACTGTCACCAACTTTTAATAATTTGCCCTTTTACCACAATTTTGTCTGGGTCAACTCTTTCTGCTGGTAGGTTTGCATCTTTTCTAATACCCATCTTGGCTGCTATTTCTTGGACAGACTTGGGCTATACTCAATGTGCACCCTTTCAATTAACAACTCATGCTATGGAATACTAGACCAGCTGCTTATTTGTGCCATCATAAAATTAATACAGACTGTTCCTTCTATTTTCTCTGGTACTCCAGAAAATCTCAAATTTTCCCTACGTGTTCTGTCCTCAAATTCTACCATTTTTTGAAACATCTCTTCTTGAGCAGCCTCATACTCGGCCAGTCTTTTCTTCATTTCAACCTCTGATTTTTGCTGTTTTATCATCTCAGCTGAACATCTGTTTAAAGCTTCTTCCTTTTTTCAGCGTTTTGTTATTTGACTTGATATACTCCATTTATTTTAATCAGTTCTGAGCACATTTCACTTTTTTCCCTCTAGATTATGGGAGGTCACGGCTTGCACCCAAGACATAACTTTCTCTTCACCTTTTCTAAATGATTTTCTTTCAGCTTATTAGTTTCTTCTTTTACTAGCCAGTAACTGAATTTACCAAAGTGACAGTTTCTGGCCCTTGTCTTTCATTTTCTTTTTTCACACTAGCAGAGCTGAAGTTAAGCTATTAATGAGTGTGCAGCCAACTAGGAAAGTCCCGAATGTTTCCCTTTCTTGAGGATTCTGCTCTATTGTTTTCCAGTCCTGGCACTAGTGCATGCACCAGGACTGAGCATTTTGTTATTCTGGGACCTATGAGCAAAGCCATCTTTATTTTTTAACCTAACATTCTTCGTGATATATGCTATATATAATACAGTATATAGTCTATATATCTGTGCCATTTTGGTGAGATTTTATGAAAACAAGGTCCACCATGTGAAGATACGTAGCAAGACTTGAGTATGAAGTCAGTTCTAGCAATACTACTCTCCTATTTTTGCTGATTTCATCTCTGAAATTGGACCATAGATCATTCTGTAAAAGGCATCCACTTTGCTACTGAAGTGTTCCCACATGTGGGTTATCTTGAAATTCATCTGGGACAGTGAGGCTAAATCCTAGGCTTGCACTTTCAGTCCACAGAGGAGGTAAGCATCTGTATAAGGATCTGTATTCTCTTGCTTGTTTATGTAACACATACAACTGCACATGTCTGCCTTCATGGTCAGGAGAAGTATCCCTGGTTTCCATTTCAGTTGGATTGATAGCAAGATTACAGCTAACATTTCTTAGATGTTGGTATGGAGCATTTACCTGAGTACACTAGTTTTGGATATCAAGGGCATTTGAATGACGCCCATGCAAAGTCCAGTGCACCAATCATCATGTTTTGGTTCTGGGTTTGTGATATGAAATGCATCCTCATACTGACCCTCATCTGAGAAGGTGACCAGGTGAATTCCTTCCGAATGCCTGAGCAGATTAGTATCTATTTTTCTACTGGGTGAGAAAGTTGTGCACATTGGGCCTTTGGGTACCAGGATATCTTTGGGATGTAGAGCTTTGTTAGGGGCACAATGAGCGTCCCTCAGTGATTCACTGTCAGGCTAACCCCCTGCACTTGCTTCATGAAGATGCATATTTTCTGGGAGTAAGAGAGCATTGGTTGCTACTGTAAGACCTTGTGTATGCTCTGAATCTATGGGGCCATTCAGGGGAAAGCCTTTTGTCATGAGAAATCGAGAGTAATCCTAAAAATTTCCTGCAGAAAGCCTTTTCCTGCATTTCTTCCTTAGTTTGAGCCTGCAGCAAGGGGCTGTCAAGGTACAGACAGATGCTTCTGATTCCCAAAAATGCTACTGAGGGAGCCACTCATTTTGTAAGGATAATGGCAGCAAGAGACAGCCCAAAATGCAAGAATACAAATAGGAAGCTGAAGTCCACTGCACTGAATTGAAGAATTTCAAGCACTGCCTCTAAATGGGGACTCGTATATAGGCATCCTTGAGAACAAAGATGAGTATGAACACCAAGGCATCAGCAAAGACAGACAGGACTGTACGATGAGCATTTTTAAACATCTTTATTAAATTATCACTTAAAACATAGGCAGATATACATTAAAAAAAAACATGTTAACATTTTTCACTTTCATCCACTATAAATTACATCTACAGCATTGCAAATAAACACATAACCCCTTAACAAATGACAAATGACCATTTTCCTATGGATTGACATTTGATGACATAATTTCGGCCATTAGTACATAAAAGTTTCTCTCTCCAAAATGGATCAACTTTTTTCAAGAAATTTTCATGGAATGTTATGGAAATAATTATGCATATTTTTTTTGTTTTTTTATTTTATTTTTGGTCTCCTACCGCAAAGGAGCAACTGCATCTTGAATCATAAAAAAATGTTATTTTTATGCCTCAACAAATACAAAGAATAACAAAGAGTTTTACAACAAAGGGACACCTATTTTACAACTGAAATTGGTAATAATTTGAAATGTCTGGACCCACTAGAGTGAGTACTAAAATGTTAGACTGAATGGCTAAAAGAACGGACTTACATATACAAAGTTTGAGATGCATGTCCGGAATATTCCCTTTTGTCTGAGGTGTGGCAATCTCAGAGAAGATAAGTTTGGGGATATGGGGAGCTTCCCCCCTTACATGGGAGGAGTGCAGGGGTGCAGTGGGCCTTGCTCTCCCCCCAAAAAAGAAGTTTTTCAGGAGAACAGCGATTTTCGAGATTTGCTCCTCATTGGGGTTTCTGTTTTTTTTTTTTTTTGGGGGGGGGCTTTTTCACACTTGGTATTTTGAGTGCTAAGATTTCAGTAGCCTATACTACTCAGACAAGCTCCTCATGGTCCTGCAGAGTGGTCCTAGCTACAGAGAACTCAGAAAAGCGACTACTTTCTGGATTTAATACTGTTTCTGCATTTTCTGTGTGTTTCTATCTAAAAACAAAAAAAACAAAAAAATAATCCTTGTTTTCCCGCCTCTCCTCGACTAGTTTAGACCAGTTTACAGGCTTTGCTGTATTCTGGGCTGTGGTGTAGTTCCTGTGTTGTCCATTACCTTACTTGGATAGAAGGAAGTTTCTTTGCTCACCAGTGGGAGTGGGGAGCCTTGAGCAGCCTACCTGTCCCTGCAGGAAGTGACCTCAGCACAAGAGCTGTAGTAATTGGTTGTTTTGGACCATTTCTAGCTCTTTTGAAGTTCCCCGTTTAAAATCCGCCTCTGGGCGTTTTTTTCTGGCTATACTACTCAGACAAGCTCCTTGTGGTCCTAGCTACAGAGAACTCAGAAAAGCGACTACTTTCTGGATTTAAGTATCTTTGCTGTTTTTTTTACTTGAAATACCTTCTCTAGCTTACCCTAAACAAGCTTAAACTGTTTTTTTAGCTGTTTGCTGCATTATTTAATATCTGCACTTAAAAGTTACATTTTAGTCGAATTTGATCGAAAGTTTGTTGTTTGTTTGTTTAATTTAACTGTTGAGGCTGCCCACTAAAGTGTGCTAGCCTGTGTAACTGATTTAATACTGTTTCTGCATTTTCTGTGTGTTTCTATCTAAAAACAAAAAAACCCCAAAAAATAATCCTTGTTTTCCCACATCTCCTCGACTAGTTTAGACCAGTTTACAGGCTTTGCTGTATTCTGGGCTGTGGTGTAGTTCCTGTGTTGTCCATTACCTTACTTGGATAGAAGGAAGTTTCTTTGCTCACCAGTGGGAGTGGGAAGCCTTGAGCAGCCTACCTGTCCCTGTAGGAAGTGACCTTAGCACAAGAGCTGTAGTAATTGGTTGTTTTGGACCATTTCTAGCTCTTTTGAAGTTCCCTGTTTAAAATCCGCGTTTGCAAGGCTTTGCGCAGTTGTGCGCATAGTGCAGCGCCGGTTAAACTTCTTCTGGCTCTGCCAAGTCTGCTCTTCAAATTTTCCCTTAAGGAAGCTCTACTCTTAGTATAATCAGACTACTCGCTATATTATAAGCCTAGCACTTGTTCTCAAAACTTCTCTACTAAGTAAGCACTCTCATACTAAGTAAGCACTACATCCACCTACCACCCCTGTGAATATCCACTTCCCTTAAAGGCACAGCACTCCTTTATACAGTTCTAGCATGTCGAGTGGTAGAGTACTGGCGTCCTCTCCAGTTCAGCTGGTTAATCTGGGTATCTTGAGACAATGCTACAATTGTCTCATGTACACAGACAACCCTCTCCTCCTCCCAACAAACACAAATACATGTGAGAGATGCAACTATATAGCCAAACTGGAGGCTGAACTCTCTCAACTCATGGCTGGCATGACCAGACAGGAGGAGATGGTAACCACACACACAGCAAACCCAGTCCCACACAGACCTACCACAACTGCAAACCAAACACATAAAAACACAAAGACATACTCGGAGGCTCTAATAAAAAACTTACCAAAACAACAGAGGCTCCCAAAGCAGACATCCAAAAACCCACCACCTCAAAACAAAACACATGCAACACATACTTCAATAAATCAGTGTGTCAATCAATCACAGCCCTTAAGGCCAAACACCATGCCTGATACACTAGTAATAGGTGACTCTATAGTCAGACACACTGATATCCTGCTTACCTGGCTGAACAAGGAGAGGGTGACTGTGAGCTGCCTATCGGGAGCTAGGATCCGCCACAAAACACACGCACTCAGGTCACTCCAAAGCAAGTACAAATATGACTCCGTCATTGTCCATGCTGGCATGAATGACCTGAGACGTACCTCCCTGGACTACATGAAAAGAGACAGAGGAGCTCTCTGATTATGTAGCCCAGGCTGGTATGACCCTGACCCTGAGCAGCATCTTGCCCTCACCAAGAATGATGCCACAATACAAAGACAAGATGATCAGCTTTAATAATTGTCTCAAGTACTGGTGTCATTCTAAGGGGATCCAATGTCTGTCTGCCTGGGATGACATGTTGGACAAGCCACGCTGCTTCACAAGGGATGGCTTGCACCTGTCACCACTGGGCTTCCGGATATTGGCTAAGGCTCTTGCCACCCCCGTAGTGCCTTTTTTAGGCAAGGCTCAAAAGACAAACCCACCTCCTTAGATAACAAAAATGGAAAAAAACTAAGGGTAATGCTGCTCAACGCCAGAAATCTAAATCTCAAGATGCAGGCACTCGATGCACTCCTCAGTATGGAGAACATCGATGTCTGTGCGGTGACTGAAACCTGGTTCAAGGCTCCTGAGAGCACCCCAGCGCTACCAGGCTACACCTCGTATCATGCTTTTCGGCCCCAAAACCCGGCCGAACCACAAAGGGAGGGGGAGTGTCCATATTCATCAAGGACACCCACAACTCCAGGTTAGTGGCAACTCATGAAGCATCGAAGACCATACAGGTGCAACTAACCATAGGCAAAACTGCTATATAACTGGTAGCATGTTACAGACCACCCTCCCAATCTCAGGAAACCCACTCAGCCTTCCTGAAGACATTGGAGGATATGAATGTATCACAAAATACCATCATACTGGGAGAATTCAACTACCCTAACATAGATTGGGTACATTATTCTAGCCCTAACACCCTAGCCCAAAGGTTCCTGGAATTCATAAATTCAAATGCACTGGAACAACTAGTCACCTCTCCCACTAGGGGAGATAATATACTAGACCTGATCATCACAAACATGGGGACAAAATGCTCCACACCGGAGGTATACCCCTCACTAGTGAGATCTTACCACAAACTAATCACCCTGGATATACATATCTCACCTCCACCCCCAGCACAAAAGACCACAGTGAAAAACTTCTCAAAAGCAGACTTCACTCTTCTTAAGACTGAGATGGTATCCTTTAAGCCCACTGGGCCAGTGGATACCACATCCCACAATGCTGAATCCTTCACAAATGCTTTCTATGGACATCTCCAAGAATGCATGGATCACGCAATCCCAAATAAATCCAAGTCCCTTTCCACCAAAGGCAAGTGTCCTGTCTGGTGGACCTCAGCCATAAACAAATTGTATAACAAAAGAAGGAAGCTACTGCACGACAGAGCAAAATCCCATAAAGGGAAGACATCTCTGATCAACACTAGCAGAAAACTACGTTCTCTCATAAAAACATCCAAGGCCAACTTTGAGAGAAAAATCGCTAAGGACACTAAAGATAACCACAAAGCCTTCTTCAGCTATGTTAGAAACCTGGGCGGAAACCCTCAGATATGCTCAGAGTTAGTTCACAACAACAAAAAATACACACTGAACCCACAGATATTGCCAACATTCTGGCTGACAGGTTCAGTGCAAATTTCTTCCCTCCCTCACCCCCAAAAGAAGAAATACTTATCCCAGCTGAATGTAATCTCCCTGTCATCTCAGATGTCCAGGTGAGAGCCGCCCTCAGCAAAGCTAAAAACACAGCATCAATGGGACCTGACGGTATCCCGGGTTGCGTGCTACGTGAACTCGAAGAGGAGCTAAACCCGCACATAAAAATGCTATTTAACCTTAGCCTTACTACAGGATATGTACCCGAACACTGGCGTACAGCAACAGTGGTCCCACTCCACAAAGGGGGTACCTCTACAGACCCTGGGAACTACCGCCCCATAAGCTTAACCAGCCTGGTCTGCAAAGCTATGGAAAGAATCATTATGGAGCTCATAAACAGAGACATTGGGGACCTACAGACACTTGACCCCACCCAGTTCGGCTTTGTAAAGGGCAGATCCTGCCTTTTGAACCTGGTTGACTTTTTTGAAACAGTCACTAGAGCCATTGATGAGGGCAAAGCAGTCCATACAGCCTACCTGGACTTGGCTAAGGCCTTTGACACAATACCCCACTCAGGCATCATAGATAAGCTCAACAGCTTAAATGTAAACCCTTATGTCACTAGATGGGTTGCAAACTGGCTAAAGGACAGAACCCATAAAGTTAAAATCGCTGGAGCAATGTCAGACTCAAAGCCAGTCACAAGTGGTGTCCCACAGGGATCTGTCCTGAGACCCCTCTTGTTTGGCATTTATTTCTCATATGTTAAAGCAAACATGGGAGGGTTGTGGCTGACAAAGTTCGCAGATGACTGCAAACTAGGCGCCATAGTCGATACACCAGCGAACACATACATCCTACAAAAAGGCCTCACAGAAACGGACAACTGGTGCCGGAGTCATGGCCTTAAACTAAATGCCAAAAAATGTATAGTCATCCCCTTTGGGAAAAACAAAGTACCCACAAATTATCACATAGACAGCAACCCACTGAGTACGGAAAAAGTAATCAGAGACCTAGGGACCCAAGTCGACAGCAACCTCTCATTTGATACCCACGTTGCCAAAGTGGTTAGAAAAACATTCTACCTTGCACACCTTATCATGAAGGGATTCACATCCAGATCCAAGGATGTCATTGTACCCCTATACTCCTCCCTCATCAGACCCATGATTGAGTACAATGCCCCATTTGGTATGTACCTCACCTGGCATTTGCAACAGCTGGAGAGACCACAAAAGTACCTCACCAAGAGGATCAAGGGTCTCCAACATATGTCTTATTCTGCCAGACTAAAGAAACTCCAGCTCTATTCAGTAGCATACCGCCTGCTCAGAGGTGATCTCTGCCTGACGTACAAGGCCATGTCCAATCGGGAACTGATGGACATGCTCCACCTCAAAAAAATCCAAATCCATCATAACCACGAGAGCTAAAGACTTAAACCTCGGCACAAGTATGAATAGGACATGCTGGAGGGATAGATTCATAACCCAGAGGCTTCCCATGCTCTGGAACAAGATCCCAGTTCATGTTAGGCAGAGCTCCTCACTGACTCTCTTCAAGAGAAATCTTGATGAGTGGATGGGAGATCGTAAGTTTACCCCAGGGGTCACATCTGTGTCACTACTAGACAGGGGCACAGTAAACTAATTCTATTATATAAGGGGACCTTCACTGTGTCACTACTAGACAGAGGCACAGTATTCTAAATCTATTCTGTGCATTTTGTACCATTTTATGGGGTGGCGAAAGCCACATCACTATGGCTAGGCTTATAAATGCCCCAGGGTAGATAGCCTAGTACTAAACTATGAAACTATAAACCCTTTAAATCACATCAGCACTACACATTTTTGTTTCTGATAGCTTTTGCTTATTTTATTCTGAAGAGAACTGAAAGCTACCCATGTACTTTCAACTTACTGATTAATAAATGTTGTAGCTTAATTTCAAAAGGCATTCTAACCTAAATTTCACACTAATTTCAAATGGCAATGTTTTTCTACTGCTTCAAATCAATTTTGTAACCCAATATATTTTAGGGGAAGTATGTGACACGAAAAACTATCTGAAAAACTAGATTTGCCAGTTTCACATAAAAAGCTATACGTCATCCCCTAAGGAAATATACAGTTAATTCAGGAAATTCCAACATACTCTGGTAGAAAGCCTACTTGCGAAGTTGAATCTGCCCCCAAATATTTTACTGCATCTTAATTACGTTTTATGCCGTGCCACATTGTATTTGTCAGTATACAGAATGAAGACTTCACATTATATGTCACAACTAAAATGTTGCCTTGGTTGTTGAAATCAAAATTATTTTTACTTCTCTTCTAGTAAGTACTTAACACACACATATTCCCGACATTAGTTTCACCTAGTCCTGTAAGCATATGTCAAATAGCTCCCAGGTGGAAACCAGGCACACTGTCTTTGTCAGTATATGAAGTGTAGAACCCTATATGCAATAAGAGAAATATTAGCTTGGCTGATTTTTTTTTTTTTTTTTTTTACTTCTGAGGCAACAACAACAACATAATAAATACAAACAGGATACTGGCTATACTCTGTCAAACTGTGCAAATGTTGTATACTCATACCTAATGGAAACCATGTAACATAGCTTGGCAGACTGGCACATTCAAATGGCCATATACGCAGACTGCTGAAGCCTATCAATACAGAGTTATTTCTCTGAAAAGGTGATATTTTCCAGAAGATTTTCCGGACAACAAGTCTGGATATTGTTATAAACTATAGCTAAGTTGTGAGATCAGGTGCTAAGGTAACAAAACAGCTGCACACTGACTTTCTGATAATGCTTTCTCTTTTTTCTGCAATAGCTAGAAAACACCACTGTCAGGAAGAAAGAAATAGCTCTTTTCATTCTTATCTTGTAAGAGCAAAATCATTTATGATTACACACATTACGTATTCACCCCTCTCATGCGAAAAAGTGAAAAATGCATGTTTGATGTGAACTTAATCTAAACACATCTGCATTTTGGAGGCTTGGAAATTATAATAATAAAGAAAGCAAAAACATGGGATGCATCTCAAAAAAGTATGATTACTAGCTTCAGATCATTTTGACATGTATGGTCCCGGGGGAATGTGCTCCTTTTGAGAGGGAACACTACCTTAAACTATGAAAAGGTTATGTAAATACAATGCTAGTGTTACTTTGAGGCATACTCTGCCCCCACAACAATCTATATCAATAACTATATCAATAACTGTTTAACATTAGTCCTTTAATTGTTATTTTTATTTGCTTTCATAGAAAGACTGCTCCTTGAGAAGAAACTGAAACACAAAGTAATACATTTTAGCCAGCTTCTATTAGACGCACACTGGCCTCTGACAAACCATTTATGTATTTAACAGTGGTGACATAACGGTCTTGTGTTTTGACATATGCAATTCTCACAACTAACCTGAAAAGATAGCCACCTTCTATGCACATCTTTAATGTTTGATTTTGAGGAAAATAGTGAAAAACACTAAACAAAAACAAAAGTCTTTCTTTCTTTCTCTGAATAGCAGTACATTTATTCTGATTCTTATTTGAGGAATACATTTTTTTAATGCGTGTTATAAAGATGATTTTCTTTATATAGTGAAGGGGGCTCTTTTATGCCTGTTATACAGATTATTTTTTTTTTATATTGAAGGGTCCTAGAAATTATTTTATTTTTAACATCTTCTCATTAAAGTTTACTTAGAATTGTCAGGAAAGATATATTTGCATTTGTGTATTTACAGGATACCAAGGATATAACAGCTGTCTAGCTTCCAAACCATTTGGGCATTTTCCATGCACCTAAACTGTCAGGCAGAACTTTCCTGTCAACACATAAAGGGAGGCTTAGCCCTGAAAGGGCAATGCTAGAAACATCATGTCCGCACCCTTGCGTAAAAAAAACACACCAAAAAAACAAGGGTGATGGAGGAAGGGAGCGACTACTGCAGCACTGATCATTTGAACATCTACTGCTATGGTAAGCTTACTTACACAACTGTACTATGTTCATGCAGTAGCTTTAGCTATCTACTATATATATATATATATATATATATATATATATATATATACATATGGGTCTAGGACATTTCAACAAAAGCACATTTACATATACCACTGTATTTTTCACATGTGGAGTCTTGCCAGGGTTATCATGAGAATCACAGAAGCCATAAGATCCAAAATCCTGAGGTATTCCTACACTGCGACCGAAGTCTGAGTGGAAAACTGTAGAAATAGATCTAGAAATAGATCTGTTTTTTTTTTTCTGTTCAAAAAGCTGTTTGAAGTAAGGTGTCTAGTTGACATTGCAGGAGCACAATCCTGTGTGGAGGAGTCAGGAAAGACTTTTGAATGTTCTCCTGGAGTCCCATGTTAGCACTTGTTTCTGTGTTGACACGATTAGGGTGTTACGTGACTCTGTACAATTTACCTTAACACAGAAACAAGTGCTAACATGGGTCCTGCAAGGGGGAAGATCGCATACCTGACATGTCGATAATATGAACGGTCGATGATGTCGTGTCGAAGAAGTGAGTGTCGTTCTTATGAACTGTCGACGAACTCATATGGATCCGAGATCTCTCACCCAAGAGAGAGACATTCCTCACATTTTGAAAAAGTCTCTGAAAAGATACACAAGTCATCCAAATATGGAAAAGTGTGGATACCATATATCCTTCAATGAGGTATAACTGGAACTAGGCACTTTGTGAACACTCTTGGTGCAGTGGTAAGACACACACACACACACACACACACACACACACACACACACACACACACACACACAAAACCTTAAGAAACGTCTGAAGTCTGGATGAATAGGGATGTGATGATAAACATCTTTAAAGTCTAGTGTGATCGGGAAACTTGAAAGAGAAAGAAGGGGTAACACGTTGTGATGTGACATCATTCTGAATTTGGGCACTATCACGGACAGGTTTATGAAAAAAGATCCTACTCTGGTCTCTAAGCATTCTTTCTTTGGCACTAGGAATATCCTTGAATAAAAAAACCTTTCCCACCTGGGAAGGAGGAACTGGTTCTTCAATCCTAGGGGCAACATGTACTTAAGAAATCGTGTAAACAAAGAATTTCCTCTCCCTTCCTTCTGTAACCTTGACGAATGATCTGCAGAACCCATTTGTCTGGAATCACCTGTTACCAAAAGAAAAATGTAGATTCAGACTTTCTGGAAGAAAAAAGGGGTCAGGGTGGAAGGAGGTCACAAGGTCTCACAAACAGTCATTCAGACATGTTGGACTGTCCTTGGATTTGGGAGGTTTGAGGCTTCTCTTTGGAGCCCCCCTTGCCATTTTTACTTAAACACCTGCTTGCCTGTATTGGTCAAGACTGTTTATTATTTTTGCCAAAACTGAAGGATTAGAGAATCCCTTAGAAATATTGGAAAAGGACAAATGAAAAACATTTCCTACATCAGCTTACTCTCCATCTCACTTTTTTATCGTCTATCCAATAGAAGGAACAGAAACTAATTCTCTAGTCAAAAAGAAATTTAAAATCTCATTTTTAACATAATCGGGGAGGTTCTGAGAATTCAACCATGCAAACCTCCTCAGAACAGTTCCACTTGTCATAGCACTGGAATAAGTATCAACAAATGTCATACACACTGTGAAGTCCCCACTCTGGGCCAGTAATCAAGCAGCCTGAATCCTCACCATGGGCACTTGAGAGGAAAGTCCACTTGGAACAAAAATGCATAAACCCAGTATTTCCACAAGTAGCTCTTTGCATCAAGCACACTTTCCCTTAACAACACACAGGGAACAGACTCCGGGGTCTGGATTTCTGTCTACCTCCAGGTCTCGAGTAAGACTCTCCATTGGAACAGCTATAAAGTTGAGACCTCAGATGAGTGTCCAAGCCAAGTTCTCCAACACCCTCTCTGTGAAACCAATACTTTGTGTGTCCCTGGTTCAAACAGCTGACACACGCACTCTGAGATTTTTCACATATACACACCTGGGAAAGGCTGGCACAGATTTACTAGCTATGCCCCCTTCTGTCCAGACTATAATGTAGTTACACCGCCACCAGGCACTCAAACGCCAGCCACTCAAAGGCTCTTGCAACAGTAATTGCATAGTTTGAACATGCAACAGTACCCAATTATACTGAGTGAAATGAATATTAATATAAATGGCAGTTTGACCAACAGCAAGGCTTTCAGCAGCGGCCAGAGCTGTCACCAAATATATGCAAGTACTCTCAGAGATTAAAATATTCTCTAAAAGACCAGCCACAATGAAAAGTTTAAATATATTTAATAAAAATAAAAAAAGAACATGAAAATACTAAATAGCTATTTAGAGTAAACACCAGAGTTTCATTCATAGGAAATATTAAAACAACAGACTAGATTCACAGAGATGCAGAAAAATAAGAAGTTATGTACTCACCATAACGTTCCATGTCTGTTGTCCATCTCGTCTTCATTCTATGCTGATTGGGTTCAGAACCAAGCACTGGTTCTGACTCGGCCTAATTCAAAAGCTCAAGAGCTTCCACTGCCTCAAGGCTATACCCTATCCCATGATGCTCAGGGAGGATTACTCAGATCTTGTTTGCAAGAGAAAGCATAAATATCATGAAACAATGAATCAGCTTGTATAGATTAGACCCAGAAGGGAATCAGAGACTTCATGATCCAATTAAAAATAGAATTATCCACCCAATCCTCCAGGAATGAAGGAGGGTGAAGGAAGCTGAGACGCAAGAATGAAGGTGAGATGGACAACAAACATGGAATGTTATGGTGAGTAGATAACTTCTTAATGTTATGTTGTCCTATCTCGCCATCATTCTATGTTGGCTGGGACAACGTCCCTAGCACCTTCTTTCTTGGGTGGCTCAAGGGAATAAACTCCTCAGAACATGGACCCAAAGGAAGCCCAAAGGAAGCCCTGTTCCGGGAGGCCACATCTACTTTGTAATGAGTGATAAAGGTATGAGGTCTTACCCATGTGGCTGCTGCACAAACAGAATCTAAAGGGAGTCTGGCCTGGAAGGCAGAGGAAGTTGCAATAGCTCTTGTGGAATGGCTCTTCACTTTGCCTGATAATTGTCTGTTTTGAGCACTATATGTGAAGGCAATACAATCTATGAGCCATTTCGACAGTGTCACTTTTGAAACTGGCAGTCCTTTTCTTCTTATCTGAAAGACACAAAAAAATCGGTCCGTCTTTCTGAAATCTTTAGTTCTATGCATGTAGAAGCGCAACTGCATATGTACATCCAACTGGTGTAATCTATATTCTGCCTTGTTGCCATAGTTTGGGAAGACCATTGGTAATTCAATAGACTGATTTAGATTGGTCTCTGAGCACACCTTAGGCAGAAAAGAAGGATTAGTGCATAAGGAGACTCTGTCTTTGTGAAAAACTATGTAAGGAGGGCATATAGATAGAGCTTGGAGTTCAGATACTCGTCTGGCAGAGGTACACCAAGAAAAGTGTCTTCCATGACAAAAACTTTATGTCACATGATAATGCAGGTTCAAAGGGCGGCAAAATTAAGGAGGATAGAACAAGATTTAGATCCCATGGAGCTGGAGGTTCTCTCATTAGATGTCTTAACAGGAAGGTCCCTTTTAGAAAAGCTTTACAGAGTTTGTGGGATATGATTTTCAGTCCCATTTCCCCAATATGAAAGTTGGATATTGCAGCTGGCTGAACTTTAATTGTAGCTGCTGCCACACCCTTGTTAAAAAGTTTGACAAGAAATTCTAGCATTGCTGTGATAGGAACCATAAAGGGATCTACATTGTTTTTGAAGGCCCAGTGTGAAAATCTTTTCCATTTGCTAGAGTACAGTTTTCTGGTAGAAGGCTTATGAGAAGAAATCAATATATGTCTAACTGCTGAGGAGATGTCATGGAGCCTGGCTATTTGTGGAACTGGAGCAGCCACACTGTCAACTTTAGGGTCCGGATGGATGGAACATCCCTGAAGAATGGGTCAGAAGGTCTGGAACTGGGTTCAGGATGCACGGTTCCTCCTGGAGATGGATCCACAGAAAAGGGAACCAAATTTGCCGAGGCCAGTATGGAGCAATGAGAATCAATGTGCTTCTCAATGTGTTGGCTTTCTGAAGAACCTTTGGTATCAAGGGAAAGGGAGGGAAGGCATAAAGTAGTCCCAGGGGGCCAATCGTGTATGAGCGCATCCCTCTGTGACTTCCCCAGAGGGGGAATCAGGGCAAAGTAGCTTCTGCGTTTGGCGTTCATGGATGTGATGAAAAGGTCGCAGCAAAGCTGGTCCCATCTGTGGAAAATCTCTTCCACAATGTCTTGTTTTAGGGACCACTTGCGAGGCATCAGAATAGCTCTGCTGAGTTTGTCTGCTATTATGCTGGATTTCCCCAGGATGTGCGTTGCTGTCAGAAAACATTGAGAAGCGACAGCCTATTGCTATACTCTTTGTGCCTCTTGACATAAAGGGTAGGATTTGGTTCCTCCTTGTTTATGTACCACACTACCACACTACTGATATGTTTTCTGTCTGAATTGCAATAGTTCCTGTCAGGTGAAAGTCCTGGAATGCTTGATACATGTAGAGCACCACTCTCAGCTCTAGGATATTAATATGCAAGTGGTTCTCGGGTTCCTGCCAGATGCCTTGGATAGTCTTTCCCAGATAATGCCCTCCCCCACCCTGAGAAGCGTCCATGGTCAGTGTGGCTGTTGGTTGTGGAAAAACAAATGGATGGCCCATGGTCAACTGAGTCATTTGAAGCCACCACCGTAGATCCTTTTTGCATGACTCTTCGATAATGATCTTGTGTGACAGTGGTAGGTCTTGCATGTACCACTGGGAGGAAAGTAGCCATTGAAGGACTCTTATGTGAAGACGCGCTAGACTTTTGGATATCAAGCTTTTGATTTGACTGTGTAGGGACTGAATCCTTTCGGGGGTAAGTTTGGCCAACACTGTCCTTGAGTCTAACTCTGCACCTAAGAATATAAGACACTGTGAAGGCAACAAGGCAGATTTTTTGAAATTTATTGTAATGCCTAGCTTGGCACAGAGATGAATGGTTTCGTTCCTTGCTTACACTAGTAGATACTTTGTGGTGGTGGTTAGGAGCCAGTCGTCTAGGTATGGAAACACATGGAATCCCCAGTCAACTCAAGTGAACCGTAACCACTGCCATACATTTGAACACTCTGGGGGCTGTAGTGAGACCAAAGGGCAAGGCTCGAAACTGGTAATGACTGCTCACACCTGGTGAAGGTCTCTTTAACAGTGGGCCTGAACAGTAATGAGCCATCATATTGGGCATTCGTGAAGGAAGACCTGAAGGGTTCAGCAAAGTTACACAGATGCATCCAGGAATGCCTCCTTAAGGAAATTCCTGAAGCTGCTGCCCTACTCGCAACCGATGCGGGACCCAAGACTTTGTTAATCAGGCCGACTGAGGGCAACCTGCCAGCAGATTACCCTAATGTAATGACTGCAACAGTAAAACATGAAGAACATCTAGGATTATGTCAATGTGGTTCATGATGTAAAATGCTTGCAGCTGGGATTATGTCAGTACGGTTTGTTTTCAATTTTATAAAAGTATGATCGCCTGTGTCATAAGTGATAATTTAATAACATTATTTTTTAACTACAGCCTCTCTCCCATGCCCACTGAAAGGACCCCAACAGCTGCAGAGGACATGACTAACTTCCGGTCCCATAGTGGCTAAAGGTACTGCAGAGGTATCTGGGGCAAATGATGAGTGGTCTGAGGTATAACAAATGACTACAGCAGAGTTACCCACCTGCAGCTGAGACAAAATGCTAGCCTGCTTTGGCGGTAAAGGCTGTTTGCTTAAGTTTTTCTTTTTGTGGCATGAAGGACCATCCTTAGGAGTGGTAGTTTGTTCCAAGGTCAAGTTGATAATGGTGCCTCATTCCTGTTGCAGACAAGCAGCAGATGCCGGTAAAAACTACACGTCTTTAATAGTCACTTTTTTCACACTTTAAATCTCTTTGTCAGCCCCA
This sequence comes from Protopterus annectens, assembly GCF_019279795.1. Taxonomy (NCBI): domain Eukaryota; kingdom Metazoa; phylum Chordata; order Ceratodontiformes; family Protopteridae; genus Protopterus; species Protopterus annectens. The sequence continues at coordinate 313,635,451 of NC_056746.1, read as the reverse complement.
CAAAAGTAAAATTTCTCCACAGAAAATTGTCTTTTAGTTATTTTACACACCTTTTAAACTGAGGGAAAAAGAGTGCTCCTGTTTTAAAGTACAATACAGTTGTGTGACTTTCTGTTAAAACTGAAAACTCCTAGCTTTAAAATAACTTTCCTGTAGAAGAAAGTGATGAAACACAAACAATATTTAGAAAAACGGAAGTTTTTTCCTCACAGGGGACTTACCTGCCCAGCAAAAGAACAGTACCAAGCTAACCTTAGATCCTCGAAAGCCTTAGTGAAGCATACTCTTCACCGGCAGTAAAGCTCTGAAGGGCTTAGTGCCCAAACTTGTATTTTAGTCAGTTCAGCTAAAGTTTCCTGATAGTTTGGGTGCATGGAAAGTATCCTGAAGCTTTGTAACCTGTATGGCTGTTAAATCCTTGTCAGGATATAAGCCATATAGCTAAGGCTTCTGCAGCAGTAAACAATATGATGAAGATTTACACTGCTGGTGTCATAAGCAAGATCATTTATTTTTATTTTAAAATCAATTTCATACAAATTTTAAAATAACCAGATAACATTAAAACAGAGCTATGTCAGTATCCTCCATTAAGTGCCTATACCATGGTGCTGAGAGATAAGCTGTGACCCATTGTTAGAGAGTTAATCACAAGCTTCCTCCTCACTTTCAGTGAAGAATGGAACACCCGAGAAATCTGCATCCTCAGGGTCATGCCTATGATTTTTGAAACTAACTTTAAACTAGCTTTAGGATTTCTTCTTGTCATTTAGCCAAGTAGGTCTGGTAATTTACACTGAAATCAGGTGTAGCTGATGTGTAAACCTTTTCTTTGAACCTATCAGAGTATATAATAATGGGTCAGACCTTCAGATCATTCTGGTCCATCTGATCAGTTCCCAGAAAAAAATAAAGCCTAACAGATTTGATTAACACTAGGGGATAGTCATTTTCAAAGTTCACTGAACTCCTCTCTAAATGTTTCGAGCTTAGGGCAGGTCACGAAAATATGTTGCCAATCACCGGAACCCTCACTGCCACACCTCCAACACCCAGGAAAATGCATGACAGTCTAGTTGACTTAAACACTGCCAGCCAAAGAAGCAGTATCACCTAGATTTTGTAGTATATTGAGGGGGCAACAGAATCCTTGACCATTTGTTTATAGGGATTTTAATCCCAAAGGTCAACTCTCATTTAAGAAAACATAAAAAGCCAGCAAGATAGTTTCACCATTTAATCAGAGGCAAAAAAAAAAAAAAATGTCCTGTCCCAAAAAAAAAACTCATACTAGTTTCGGCACCAGCCTTCATCAGTGAGTGAAAATAGTCAAAAAATCCATAGTCAACGTCAGTTTAAATATTTTGATAAACCAATAAAAAGAAGGACATTTATGGCATATGGTTAGATTTAAGCAACATGACACAATTGGTTTGGATATATATCCCATACAATACAGATACTACATATAATATAGTTCTATTATTATGAACTAAAAATAAAAAAAAACAAATTGTGACATATTGTTATACACATAATGAATAATAATATATATATACATAAAATAAAATGTCTAAAATGCCATATATAATACAAACAACAAAAAAAAAAAAAAATATGGATTATAAATATGGGAGTGAGACCTGGAAAAAAGGGCTCCTAATGTGTGTGATCCAGTCTCTCTTTTGGCTTAGAAGAATGCCTTTTATCCTGTCCTGGTTTGCTTGCTTATTTCCTGTAATTTTGTGATGGTAAACAAAACATAAACTGGGCATGTTGATGTTTGACTGTATGTAGGTATAGTGGCCTAGATGCCTATGTGTGTAGTGAATGTCACTATAATTCTAATCAGTGATATAATGAGAGTGCCAACATAGAAGAATTTACATTGGCATGTGTACAACATTATATAACAGCAACTGGAACAAACAGCTAAAGGAACAATAATATCATACTTAAATGGTTTGTTACAGCTGATTTGTGTGAGCTGATTGACATGAGCACAAGATAATGTCCACATACATCCCAATAATTCATCTGAATGTTCCTAGTAAGTTTTTTTTTGTTGCTTTGTTGTTTGTATGTTTATGCCTATTTATGGAAAAGCCTAACAAATGATCTAATGGTTTTGCCGCAATGCCTAAAATTAAAATGATCTAAAAAATCCCAAGAAAAAAAAATCTAAATAATTTTTGATTCAAATTTTGATTCATGTTTTGCATTTTTTGATATGATGTTTTTTATCTAACTTTAGAGCTTTTAGTATTTTTTCTATATCTCCCTATATTTTTTATTTTCCTTTATTTCTATATTCCCTTAATTTCTTGATTATCATGATAGGTCTTATCCTAGATTCAATATCCAATATAATAGCCCCCGTCCAATAATCTAGTAAATCCGGCTTTTTGGATGTGAATAATCCTTGAAACATCCTGTGAACTCGAATTCCGGATGGTGTGATTTTAGGGATGTTCGGATGTGTTAATGGGGTGTGTAACTGGGATATTTCCTCGAGTGTTTTTTAATGTATTTCTAGTTCGGTAAATTTTGTATTTTGTGTTGAGTAAGGGTTGTAAAAAGATAACATTATAAAATGTATTCAATCCCCCATTGAATTTACAATGAATGAAATGAAAAATGTCCCAAATTATGTGTTCCAAACTCATGAAGACCATCATCATCCATAAAACATCATCCAAATGTCTATCTCCACAAGATATAAATATGTCAAAGTTCCACAATTCATAATTTCCTAAATTATGTAAAGGATTGGCATTAGTAGGGATAGCAAGAAAAGAGCATATGGGATAAGGTCAAAAGCCCCATCAAGCCGCAACCACCTTGTATTTTACAATCAAAATCACCCTGGAAATAACACACATTTTGTAGAACATGTTTCAGAAAAGAATACAAAGTATTGAAATAAATAAAATATTCAACAGCCTGAATAAGCCAATATTCGTAGCAAGCCTTAGCCAATGCCCAATGCGAATATAATGAGGAGGATTTTACATCTCCTCACGGATTTTCAATGAAGGTTAACATTGACAAATGTCAATGATTGACCAAACACAATAGTGGTTTGAAATTGAGCAAAAAAGCAGACAATGGTTCTTGCTCTGACCACAAGAGGAAATGGAGAAGCCTGGTGGGAGGTAAGCAGACAATTTGTTTTGTGTATTTTGGTGGATGTGTGAGAGTTGTTTTATTTGTACCTTAGGTTAGTGTTTATTCTTTGTTGTCTATCGGTTCCTTCTCCTGTAAATGTTGATTTGTTCGTGATGTATCTCTTTTTAAATTTGTTTTGAGATTAAATAAAATTTCAATCATAATTTTTGTAACAAATGTATTTTGTAAATTAATTTCATTTATCAATATCTGTTATCATATAATTGTCAAGATCACCACTGCACCAGAACCTCATTTATATATACCCACTGTTTCCCCCTGTGTTATCTGAGAATTTTGGCATTTTGTAGTTGACTAAGTTCACAACCTTATGGCCTCTTAGAAACTTCCTCTTCGGGTGGAAGTTATGTTATCTTAACAATAGCAGGCTTGTTGAAATATAAATGTAGTCTGATAACAATGCTGAAATGAATAATTGGAAGAAATGATTCATAGCAGGTTTTGAAATGAAAATTGAGAAAAGTGAAAAAAAACAATTTGAGCAAAAAAATGTTTCAAAAAAAATGACGCAAAATGAGGTTGAACTGTTTTCAAAAAAAGCTGGGAACAAAGTTTAACCCTTTATTGAGAACTTGTTTTGTTCTGATGTTAATTACATGAACTTGTAGATTCAACACATTTCAAAAACTTGTGTATTTACTTGAGTATACCTTGACATTTTCAAAACTATGTTTCCTCCCCTAGTGTTTCCTTCTATGTCCTCCCTCTGGATGTCCTATTGTTTCTAAAAGGGTAATGATGTTGTTTTCCTCAATTTAAAATGAGAATTGATGTTGGTGATCACCGGAGGTGTTAGATGACCTCATGTGAGGTCTTTGGTCATGAATGATCCCTGTTCTTTAATATGGATCTGGGCCTTTTCACTTAATAGCCTTGCCCATGGCTGTGGACATCTGCTGAAACCTGGATCCCGCTGTCTCACATGACCCATGACCCCTTTCTTATCTTGCTTTTGTCGTTAAATTTTCTTATTTATCTTTCTTAAGATTTTCATTCCTTTTACATTAGTTTCTTTATTTTTCTTGTCTTTCATCTCCCTATCTTTTGCTGTAAGATGTTTGGGACTTTTGTTCTTGAAATCAATATATCTGGGACTTCTACATATCATTTAGGATCTTTACAATAATATGGTTTCGCTATCTGAATATATATCTTATTCATCATCATCTCATTTAACCCAGTATTTGTTTGTATAGTTTGGTAGATCATCTAATAAGAGATTATATGTTCTTGAAATGTACCCTTTTATATTCTCCTGGTTATCTTGTACTCTAATCCACCATTGTAACCACAATGGCCTGTCTTCCTCCTTAATTGCTACCGTTCTCTGTGCTAATTGTTGCACTACTGTTGCGTAGAAATGTTCTGACGTATTAGAGATTCCTAGTTTCCTACTTATATCCAAGTGCTGCATATTATCATTCCTTTCTATTAGGTGGTCCCAGAAAAATTCTCCTGTAGCACTTTTCAGTTGATAGATTAATCTACAGTGAAGAGGGCCCCAGCATCTTGCCAGGTGTACTGGATAGTGAACTAAATATAACATATATTAAATTTTAACCTTGCTGCTGCATTATATAATAGAAAGTGTGGAAGGGCAAATCCATTGCAGTCTACTGGCAATGTTAACAGATCCCAGCTAAGCCTCAGTCTTTTCCCTGCCCATAAGAACACAGTGATTATTCTCTTTACTGAAGGTATGAAGCCCCAAGCTGAGGGAACGGTGGATCCTGATATATACAAAGAATCAGATGTGATACATACCATTTCATCCCCAGGATTTTTTGTAGAAGTTCCACACTACAGAATACTACAGAATAGTTTTATCCTTGCCAGTATACACTCATAAGAATGCTGCAATTTTGATTGAATTGTAGGTGCAATAGTCACTTCAGATATCTCACATTTTCCAAATTACTCAGGAATAAAAATAATCTACCTAAAGTAATGGTAGGGGAATAATTGATACAGTTTGTGTTTTCCCAGGGTTTACGTTACATCCTGCTATTTCTCCAAAAGTATTTAAGACTTGGAATCCCTGAGGAAGATCTTGCTCTGGGTTGCCAGTATTAACAAAAGATCATCTGCATACAAAGATGCTTTATATTCCTTACCATGAAATAGGTATCCAGTAACCGTGGACTGTTAGTGTGTTTCTATATGTAGAGCGAACAACAGAAGGGACAAGGGGCATCCCTGCCAGGTATCCCTTTGTCAGGGGGAAAGGGCTGGTATACCCTAGAATCTATTTTGATGTTTGCCTTCAATGTTGAATATAATGCCTGGGGAAGATAAACTGTGGGGGGAATTTCATACTTTTTAAAACTCTGAAGAGAAATAACAATGAAACCCTATCAAAAGCTTTTTCTGCATCAAAACTGGTCAAGAAAAGGAGCTTTAACAAGATTTGCATTTTTAATCAAAAGTGCGATTTTGATTAAGTTATTTGCCATAGAGTAGGCTCAAACAAACTCAATTTGATCCATTTTAACTAACTGTGGAAGAAGGGGAGCAGGATGGTTGGTCACTATGGCCCAATACTGCCACAATCAGTTTGTAACCATAATTTAAAGCTTAGATTGATCTACAGGAAGTAAACTCTTCTGGATTTTTGTCTGGTTTCAGAATGAGAGAGATCACTGCTTGAAACCAGTTTTCAGGAACTAAAACAGTTGTCATCACCTCATTAGCTACTTGTGCAAAAGCCTTAATGAAGTCTAAATGACCAATCGTATTCACTTCTGAAAGGTAACAATTCAGGATATTGCCTTGCAGTCTTTTTAGTACAAGCTGCACCTCTTTTGAAGTAACTGCTTTAACCAATGTTTAAGCTTGCTCTTGAATCTGTTTTGGAAAATATAACCCAGATAGGAATTCTTTAATCTTATCTTCATAATTCTGGGGTGCCCCGGTTTTTGATATAATCACTTTTTTAATTTCTCAAAGTCTTTTGTGTTTCTAGTACCATGATGGGATTGGACCCCATTCCTGAGTCAAAGTATGATTAAAGTTCATGAAATTAGTGCTATTTAAATCTTTGATGCTAGTCAGAAGTGCTCTTCGCAGCACCTGCAATGTGCCCAGTACTGACTCCTCCTGTGATTCATATGGAGTTACATGTATCAGTAACATATCCAAGTACAACTGTAAATTCTTTTTTTTTTTTTAATAAGACCCGTTGCTCCTATTACTATTGGAACTGTCTGGGCATCCTTCTTCCAAACTGCCCTTGTTTCTGCCTGCATATCCTGGTATTTTACGTGTCTCTGTACATAAAACAGTGTAGTTACTGGGTGTAGCAATTTCAATTATCAATGCTACTTTTTTCTTCTTTTAATGGACTACTGTATCTGGTTTTCTCACATCTAGTTTTTGAACTGGTGGTAATGGGTGAT